>NW_018164532.1:1685568-1804302 GCF_001263595.1 Phalaenopsis equestris
TATAGGAAGCTTTTCCCGAACCCAGCATAATATAAACCCTATTTAATTCCTTATATTAAATAGGGGAATTTGTCGGCCAATATATTGGTTCCGCAGATCAACCGGATGTCATGACTTTCTCTAGTTTATTTGATCGAGCCTCACCCTTCAATTCTTGTATTCATCCTTTGGGATAGATACAGAATTTGAGGTAAAGTGCTCTTCCATTTAAACTATGAAAATTATGGGGTCAGTTTGACTTCATCTTTTTCAAAACTAAATTTTTTTAACGTCCTTCCGAAGCGGGCAACGGAATTTCAATTCCGATGGCCGACAGCTTCTTACGGGCAAACTCCACACCAAAAATAGTGCCGACAGAACTGATAGGCAAATAATCCAAACTTAAGCTCGGAAAAATTTGATGACTGTATCAAGGCAACATATTTCTCATTGATACAAAGAGGGGTATTTAAACTCAATAAGGAAAGACATAAAAACATAATCAAAGAAATAAAAATAGAATAAATATAAAAAAAAATACATAATATAGAATAAGGGAAATTAATAAATAATAATGGCTATGAAACCTAATAAATCTAATACTCCCCTTCAAGTTGAAGCATAGATGTCAATCATGTTCAAATTGGATTTGAAGTCATCGAATAAAGGACGAGGAAGATAAAGGACGAGGAAGATTTTTTGTGAGGATTTTTGCTAGCTAACCACTGAAGGGCACAAAAGAAACATAAATCTCCCCGGACTCAATCTTTTCCTTAATGAAATGTTTGTCAATCTCCACATGTTTTGTAGATCGTATTAGACTGAATTGGTGGAGGATGCCCTTACTCACAAAGACTAGGATGATCCAAACGATAGTGCAACAACATAACTAGACATTAAATGACTTGAGATAAACTACAAATCTTGAAGGGTGTGTCCTCACTCTCTGTGCTCTTCTTAATAAAGTTCAGCTACCCACTTAGCAACTCTAATCATCCTCCCTGAACGATGATCCTTAAAAACACAACCATCATAAGAGAAATTAGCAATGCAATTAATATCATTCGTCAATTTGCTGACAGATAATAAGTTACCTTACAACAGAGGAACACGTAAAATAGACCCCAAAGTTAGACCAATTGTTAGTACAACCGACCATTTACTAACAATCGAACTACAAGAGGCATCAACAACATGGATAATAAGTTGAGAAAACTTGCGAGCATTTAGTCATGTGATCCATGACACCTGAATCAACAATTCATAGATCAGGGGAGGAAAAAACCGTCAGAGCCATAGAAAGAGTACCTGTCGGACGTGGGAGGTAGATACAATCGCTGAGAATTGATTGGCTCCAAGTAGCTTGATCAATTGTTCCATCTAGTTTTTCAGAGATTCAGAGGATTATGAGATGTTCCGGGTAGGACTTGGTTTAGCCATGATAGATTCAGACATTGCGGTGAGACCCTTGGTAGCAGAGGATTTGGATGAAAATTTGTTTATTGATTTAACGTGAAGCTTCCAACACTTGTCCCGAGTGTGGTTGGGTTTGTGACAATAACCATAAGTGGGGTGACCGACCCGAGGGGGCAATGGAAGAGGGCTGAGCACGATTCGAGATCAAGGTGGACAATTCGGCTGAAGGAGTTGAAGTGTCAAGCATGATAAGTCTCCGACTCTCTTCCTTGTGAATCTCAGTGAAGACAGCACGAGCGGAGGGAAGAGGGTCCCAACCAAGAATATAACCCCGACATTCGTTGAGGTCCTTGTTAAGGCTGGCTAGGAATTGTAACAAGCGATCCTTTTCTATAAATTTCTGGAAGAGAGAAAGGACGGTCGGAGAATCCCATGTATAGTTGTAGTACAAGTCGCACTCTATCCATAGTGCAACAAGGTCATTAGTATTGAGTCACGACCCTTGAACCCTGTTTTGTCTCCCGAATTTGTTAGACACCTCATAGAGTTAGCCAAAGTTCCTACATCTGAGTAGGTATCGCGGACAACCGTCTAGCTGAAGAGAGAAACATGTATGAAAAACCAATTGACGTTTCGATGGAGTTTGTCAACCATGACATGACCATGGAGTTCTCTGCTTCCCAAGCTCCATAAGTCAGGTCAGTCTTTGGAAGCTCATGAACCATACCTGTGAGGTAACCAAACTTCTCACGTCCTTTGATGAACAACACCGCTTGTGAACATTGAAGAAAGTTTCTGTCGTTCAGTTTATGGGTTGTGATTATGAAATTCATGTTGGTTTCCAATTCTCCGGTCTGCAAGGGAGTGGAAATTGGAGTTGATCCTCCGGTAGAATTAAGAACACCTTTTGAAAGTGGTTCAGAGTAGGAGGAATCCGCCATAATTCCGATTGAGCCTGAGGAGATATTGAGATTTTAATCCATTGATGAACTAGTAGGGTTACAACAAAAGAAAACTGCAGGTAGAAGGAAGGTCGGCTGTTTGTTGGAGCCTGTGGCAGCTAGGATCAAGGCAGGAATGGTACACGATAAGCAGGGATTCGCATACAAATGAATTTTAAAAAACTGTAGAAAGAAAACGACATGAAGAAAACTACAGGTCTGTGGAAAACTAAAGCCTGGAAAAATGGTAGGAAGAATTCTGCAAATTTGAAAAATGTAGATTAAAAACTGTAGATCTGTGGAAATCAACTGGAAGAAGACATGTAGGTGGCCGGCGGCTAAGATGGAACCTGACCCTAATACTATGTTGAATTGGTGATCAAGGCAACATATTTATCATTGATACAAAGAGGGGTATTTAAACCAAATTGCAATGGACTCAAATAAGGAAAGAAATAAAACAAAACAATCAAAGAAATAAAAACAAAATAAAGATAAAAAGGAAACAACATAATGCAGAAATAGGGGAGTTAATAAATTATAATGGCTATGAAACCTAATAAATCTAATAATGACCTGAAACTAAGGCACCTCAACTGTGCTATGTGGTAAACCCTCCATAGTACCATGCAACAGGAAAACATCATTAACACAGAAAATTTCTAAGACTATAATTAAATAACTTATCTGGATCAGGTATTGGCAATCATAAAGTAATTGATAGTCATGTTGAGTTTTGAAAACAAGACAATCTTAGGATGATGTATGAAAACACTAGAAAAGATGGAATAAGAAACAATTATCATAGAGATAGCATGCAGGCAGCATAAAAAGAGATGATATGTATTATTTGAAAATGACAAGTACAAATGAACCTATTAAACAATAAAAAAAAATTAAAAGAAACAAAAACAAGCGATAAGTTACCTGACATTAACAACATTCACAAGGTAAAGATGAGTATTGTGTTGAAGTAATGCAAAACTTTCATCAGCAAGCCCCACATATATGCAATTTTTTACAATGTCATGGAGACCTGCAGCAATATAACAAATCAGTTAAACACAGTGCATTCTTCCCTTAATTTCCATCAAAAGAAAGCTATAATAGATATTACAGTAGGCACCCTACCCACCAGGATGAACTTTAGAATCAATTTCTCGAACAAGCTCCTGGACGCTGGTTAAATCTAAAGCTTCTTTAGGGTTCCTTCTCAGTCGTATAGCATTCCTGTATTATGTGATTAAAATTGAACCACCAGTCTCATAAAGGACTTAGCATCCATAACAGCAGTTTCAATCAATAACAAAGCTAGTACAAAAAAAAAAAAAACATGCAAATATCAGACATTAAAACTACTTATTGCCCCTTACAAGCATCTAGAAGCATTCTTGAAAAAAAATTAGCCACAAAAAATCCAGTTCAGCCTTTTGAGATTGGTTTATCACTCATCATATTGGCATATTGAATTCCCAATTTCATTGCTGTCACATTGTCCCTTGCATGCATCTAGAAGCATTCTTAAAAAAAAAAAAAAAAGCTACAAAAGGTCCAGTTCAGATTTTTAAGATTAACTTCACTCATTATATAAATATATTGAATTCAAAATGTAATCTGGTGTCACATAATATTCAGAAGCACAGAAAAACTTTCAGCTGATGTACTAAAACCAATTACGCACAATTATAATTATGATTCCTTACAGTTTTGCTGATTAAGTTTATTCAACCATGGCAGGTTCTGTTGGGCTGCTTATCATTAAATTCCAGCCTCTCGACATAAAGTTTTTCAATATCAGCATAATACAGTTCAAATTTGCATGTATTTCTCTCAACAACTTAGTGCTTGCATGATTTGAATTCACCTTCTCAATAAACTTCCACAAAATGAATATATTAAAGCATTTATTTTGTGCTACACGAGGCACTAGCTAGTAAAGCAGAATTTGCACTTAATTGAGCTTAAGAAGAGGATCAACCATCCAATAAAGGCAACAAAAGGCGGGAGAAGACCCTTCAAGATTTACACATAAAACCTGCTAGATTGAACTTCTTCCGTTTGGGCCTTGAATTTCTTCAGCCATAAAATGCTTAATTTAATGTATACCCGTCTTGAGTCTACAGCACAAGTTATGAATGATACTGAAAACTAATCATTCTGAGCTAATGATGCACACCATCAAATGACTTAAATGATCCATGTTTGATAGGACAACATTGGCCTTCTAGTTTTTAAAAGAATCAGAATTAAATCAATTAAATAGGATTCATTTAAAGTTAAAAACTACCCAAACCTGAACATAAACTCAAAACAAAACTGAAATAAAAAAACCCCTTGAAACAGCAGGGATGAAAAATCTCACAAGCAAGCTCTAGAACCTCAGGTTATATACAACGACATTGCAAAATATTACATAAATTGAAACTCTGAAAGAATCTAGATGACAAAAAACTTGAAACTTAACATAATAAGTTCAAAGCCAAAGCACTTTAAAATAAAAATATCTATTTAATTTATTTAAGCATCTGGATTGTTAGACAACAAAGAGGACCTTCAAATTCTATGTCACTAGATGACAAGTTAAAACACCCAAAAAAATTAATGATTGTAATGCACAGTACAATCACCAGCTTATTTTTTATATTTTGATGCCTAAATGCCTCTTGGGAATGTAGCTGAATGCTAAAAGTAACATCATACATGCATTTTGATATATGTGCATCATTAACAAGGTAACAAGCAACTTGGATTAATAAGCTACGTGAAGTGGTAACCAACCTAAAAATTAAGGTACTGAAAGTACAAAAAAACTCCTTAAAACTAGCTGTATATTCAAATAAACAAGTTGCATAATGGCTGGATGTTGCATTTGTAAGCAAAAAATAAATTTGGAATGCCAAGTCAAAGAAAAGACATCAAGCTAACTATTTTACCACAAGACAAGCTAAGCTCGTTAAAAATAAGAAAATAGCTTTGACAACATGAAAAAAAAAACTGATTCATGCAATCAATCTTTACCTCACTGAAGCAAGGTCAGAATTTTTTTCATTTTGTGAGCCAGGCTTATCTTGCAAGTAGGCATGCATCCTACCAGAAGGATCACGCCAATCTGTTCTAACCATCTTATTAACTGGAACTTTTTGAGATTTCGCCACTGCAAATTTGACAAACAATACAGAGGTAAAGTACAAGAACATCATCAACAGAGTTTTAACCAGCAATGAAAAGGAAGTGTAAACAACCATGCATACCACTAGAGAAATTCTCCTGGGTGTCTTTTTTCACAACCATATGAGTCATTGCAGTGGAAGTTAACGTCTGTGTGAGCAACAGATGGATTTATTAGACATGGAGAACTTATCGTAAGAGAAGCAACAAAGGAATAACTTTCCATTTAACACCAAAAATAGATCTAGGAAGGAATCGAAAGGAAAAAAAGAAAAAAATCCTTGATCCACTTGGAAAGTTGCAGTGAACGCCTGATAAAGCTGCTGCTAGTGCTGGTAATGAAGATGATACCGTGTTGAACTCATTGTTGTATTAACAGAGGACTTCAGTAAAAAAGATAATGTATGTACTACCAATTAATATTTTTCACGTTTTCCACTTTTTTAAAGCACTTCATAACAGTTGAACTTTAAAAGCTTATACGAAAGTGCATCTTATTGCAACTTCACAGCAAAAAAACCTTTTAAGTTGCACTAATTATCACATTTACTCAGGAAACATAAACACATGAAAGTAAGAATTCATTCAGTTATAAGCTTCACAGTGGATGATTAAGGCGGGTAATAAAATCTCAGTTGCATGACTCACACATCCAAACTATACAATAATGTTGCATTCAAGATTGAGATCACAAAAGATTTTCAAATTAAAATGCTATGTCTGCTGACCTCATTTTTAGTGAGGTCTTAGTCTCCTACTCTTAGAACCTAGAATCTATCTTTAGGAGTTCTTATTAACCATCCTAGCGGACTAGCAATAGAGCCCACCTCCCGTAAAACTTCAAGCCACTTCTTGACTCATTTTTGTGAAGAACTCGCATGAGTGGTTCCAAGCACTCAACTTCTAGTTGCAAGGGCTAAGGACCAACATGTAGAGGGCCCGAAAATGAGTTTCTATAGGATCAAACAGCCTTAGGTGAACCCTTTGTTCACGAACGTCGCAATTCATACACTCACTGCACCACACACGACTTTGACTTGAATCGACTCGTCTGTCGGCAAACTCGTCCGGACGACCCCGGATGACGAAACGGACCGCGCTAACGCGTCCGGAACGTCAACTTTAGCTAGAAAGGACACCCGCATTGTTATGGTTTCGCGCGCGAGCGACTAACATTGATATCGATGCACGTTGATTTTTTTTTTTTTTAATTTGCGGGGCGCGGGCCCGGGGAGGGTAGATCTTTTAGTGGAAAAAGATGCGGGCCCGAACTCAACCCAAGTTCAACTCAGGTTCGATTTGGGCTGGACTCGGGCTGAACAAGGATTAAACAATTTTTGAATTTTAAATTTTTGAATTTCAAATATGACATTTAATCTCTATCTTAATAGAGAGTTAGGATTTTCCAATTGAGGGGTTGCGTGAATGGAAACAAATTAATTCCTCGCCAAAGCTTTCACATAACGGCTCCCTCTCGGATCTTCGGAATCTTCGGTTGGATATAGTAATTGGCCTTCAGAGAGGATTCCTAAAGAGATCATCCTCCCCTGCTCTGCTCTGTTCGATCTCGTCTCCCGCACCGAAGCCTCGTCTTCCCGTCTTCTCGAGCTCGCCTCCCTCCTCTTACTCGACCGAAGGCCCCCGATCGCCTCGCCTCTCTGCAGTGAAGCCAAGCTCGCCTCGCCTTGCCTCTCTGCAGTGCAGCCGAGCTAGCCTCGCCTCGCCTCTCCGCATCAAAGTTCTGCTCGCCCCCTCACGCAGAAGAAATCCGCTCGCCCGACCGGATGGCCCCGCTCGCCTCCTCCCTGCGACGAAGGAGCCCACTCTCCCGCACTCGCCTACTCGATCCCGCCTCCCTTCTCTTCGCGCAAAAGAAACTCCGCTCACCTGCTTCGATCTTCTCTGCACCGAGACTTTTGACTCCTTTCTCTGTCACCTGCTTCGACTCGCTCGACTTCGCCTCTTCACCTCGGCACAGAGATCTTTGCTCGGCTCCTCCCTCACGCACCGAAGCATCATCCTTCGGTTCGACCCCGTCTCTGCACCGAAAGCATTTGTCTCTTCTTCCTCTCGCCCGACTCCTTTCTTTACATTGAAGCACTCACCTGCTCGCCTCTCCTCTGTGCTGAAATACCGAAGCTTGGCTCCCCCTTCTCCAATTTAAGTTGCAACGCTCCCAACTGCTGAAGAGATAAACAGAGGCTTCCAGCGCAGGTAAAAACTCAAAATTCACCCAATTAATTTTTTTTAAAGGATCTGATTGCGAGAAAAGAATCAATCTCTTACCCTTATAAGGTTATCTATATATGATTATTGAAGAGGGGCATGAAACATGAAACATTTCATTTTCAGAAATTATTTTGTTAGCGCCAAGCTTTAATTTTTTTTTTACTAATTAAGTTAACTCATTAACGACACTGCGAATGTTAATTGCTCTACCTTGTGTCATTTGTGGGATGGTTTACTCGGATTTATACAACTGTCTTCTTGCATGGATTCTTGTTTCCTGTTGCTTTCAACATGTTGACATTCATACCTCTAGGAATATGGTTAAAGAGAATTATGCCTCAACACCTTAAATTATTTGTTATTATTTTTCCAAAACTAACTGTGTCTTGCATTGGACGAAGCCTAGTTCAATTTGATTATGTCATAGTGTCTAGATAATGCCTAGTTATGAACTGCTCTGTTTAGGCAAATGTTCTTTTTACAATTGTGTCGTTGGGGGTACAGATATTTATTCTCATGCTTCATAGCTTCTATCATTTCAATTTTGATCAATTTATTGGTTAAGATGATTCAATAATTGTGAACATGCTATTTTGGATGAATTCATACTTCAACTCTTCTTTGGCAACTGGAAGTGAGCATGAATGCATTTAACCCGTGATAGTAAAGGTGATGTGAAGAGTCTTCTTTGATGTGGTTGACATTACTGGTTTCCATTATCAATTTGCTAGAGTTAGCATATTTATCCTCTTCAGTTCTTACATGCCACAAGATTCTGATGCATTTACTTGCTTAACACAAGGATTCCACTTGCATACATATACAACGTCCAGTTCTTATGAGTTTATATGCCCTAAATTTGGAACTTAAATACTTGCATGTGTGACAAAGGAATTCTTCCGCTGCATACTATACATTGTTTGTGGATGGTACATTGTTTGTGGATGGGTTTAAACATAATTTCTTAAGGGCTGGTCTACCTACTGTTTCGGGGGTATTAAACCCATCATTTAGGGGTTGCCCTTGCTCGATTCTTTCACCGTTTTTTGGGAGTCATTTCGGGTGCTGATTTTGGACTGATTTCTTGACCGATTGCCCATTGTTCGGAGCTTTTTGAAAGTGTCATTGTGGGTTGTACTTTTTTTGGTTCCGTGTCGTGGCTTTTGGGCTGCACTTTGTTAATTTATGTGGTGACTTTTTGAGCTTTATTTTATTTTTTTAGTCTGAATTGTGGAACATTCGAACCGATCAAAACACTATTTTGGAACAGATTTAAGCACTCTTCTTGAGAGTCTATTTAATTACAGTTGCTGAAAGACTCTGAAAGACTTTTAACGCTTAGACTTTTAATGCTTTTAGGTTGATTCACTTGTTATTTCCCCATTTGATTTGTTAGTTTTGGAAGTGGGTTAACCTTTTCTTTTCGTTTGTTTTGTTGCTTTTGTTAAATAGTCAAGTCAAAAAATGGAAATTTCTGATTTAATTATTTGGAAAACACTTATTTGAGGGTGAAATGCCTTAAATCACTTTAAGCGCAAGTTAAAACGTAGACTTCTAGATTTTAGGAGCACACCCTAGGTGAGAGTCCATCCACCTAATCTTCAGCATAGTTTTCCTAGATTTTAGGAGCACACCCTAGGTGAGAGTAATTTAGGGTAGAATGCCTAAATCACTTTAAGCACATGTTAAAGTATAGGCTTCTAGATTTTGTGTGAGAGCCCATCCACCTAATCCATCCACCTAATTCTCAGTATAGACTTTCTAGAGCTTAAGTGCACACCCTAGGTGAGAGCTCATCCACCTAATCCTCAGTGTAGGTTTCCTAGACTTTAGGAGCACAGTCTAGGTGAGAGCTCATCTACCTAATCTCTGCAGTGTAACCTCTTAAGGTTTTAGGAGCATACGCTAGGTAAGAGTCTATTCACATAATCCTCGAATGCACAGTGAAACTAGACACTTGACCCTAATTCACAAACTGACTAAGACATTAGACATGATGCACCAAGACGTGACCCATGCTTCCTTAATTAAATCAACAGTGAAATTCCCTCAATGACTTAACCTACAAAAAAACCTAGTGCACCGGGATTTGAGCTTAGATATTACACTCAAATTCTCCTGACAATTGGGGAAATTTGTTAATGCCACATATGGATCATCGGACTAGGATAAGTCTAGGGTCTAAGTGGCAAGAGCAATGACGACATTGTCTATGTGTGCTTAAATGAAGGATACAAAGTGAGATTATTAGAATAGTATCTCCTACCTCAAGGATCTTCTATAAGAGAGAGAAAAGGATCGATGATGCTATTTGCCGACTCTTGGTGGGATCGTTGCCCCCGACACTCTTAGGTTGTCAGTAGTTCTAACACGATTAGAGTGACCAGCCTGTGGACTATACGACTTTACAAAATATTTACGAAAATAAAACAAAATCCCTTTTGCATGTTTAAAAAAACTGCATAAAAAAGACTTAAACAACCGCTTTTGCATAAAAATCAAATAATTTTTCTATGAAAATTTATAAAAGTTCATGGTTAGTCATTTGGATTGAGGTTAAGAACTACCTCCTGTAGATTGTCGAGTTGACAACTCTTACTCAAGATCGGGAAGCACACATCCCAGCTCTGAGCCCCCACTTTTACCAATATCTTATACTCAGTCCTGATCTTTCATATGTGGCTAAGAGTTTCTTTTATCGGGATTTTTTTTACAACTCATTTTTCTGACTTTTGCGTTGGGTTTTCTCGCCTTGTTTAATTTTCTTACAAGTTTATTTAAATCTACTGCAAATCATACTATGCTCGCAACATTAATAACGCAACAATAGCAGATGCCCAGGTACGCTTTTACAGTTTATTTACAGCATTTTACGTTACTGTATTTTACCTTTCAAGTACTTTTTATTTACCTGTAATTTGACTACTCTGCATGCAAAACTAAAATTGAAACAAAACAAAACCAAAGATTGACACCAAAACTGAGAAGTACAAATCACTAATCTCAAACACTTAAACCCTGGAGTCATTGCTACAACAGGAGCTTGGAGCCAACTTTGTGGGCAACACGACGAGGAATTCAAATCGAGCAGCAAGAGGATCTTCTTCAGCATTATCCCTTCCTAGTATAATAACCCATAGAACTTCGAGGTAGCTCGCCTAGCACGTCGTAAATCCTCACACTCCCTTTTTAGGCTCCTGTACAACCATGTTGTGCAGCGTAAGTCCTAACCCGCCTTAGGTTCCGAGATTGTCGTGTGACACGATGTAAACCCTCATATCTCTGCGGGTTATTTGCATAATCAGTTATTATGCAAGTGTAAGTCCCAAATAATAAAACTGGCAGGATCAAATAATTAATTAACATCATCTCCAAAAAAATGTAGGCACACCGTAGGATAGTCTGAGATGTCACTGAGGTTTCTCCTCAGGATCTATGACATCCCTTACCTTCTCCTTTCTTTGAACTCCTGAAAATAAGTGTTCCGCATTTAGTCATTCCCACTTGATTTTCCTCATCCTGCCTTGAAGACCTGAACCTTGAATTCTTGAAGACTAGAACCATTGATCATTATCGAGAGTTTTCTCAAGTGACTCCCGTCAGTTGGGATGTAATTAACTATAGGGGCTTGCCTCTATAGGGAACTTGAAACCCAGATAAAATAAACTCTATTTAATATTTGCATTAAATAGGGGAACTTGTCGGTCATATATAAAATGTTCGCAGACCAAACGGATGTCACAAATCTCTTAGTTTGCAGGATTGGGTCTATCGCCGAGGTCTACACTTATCTTTCGGGAGGTTGTAGTATTCGCGGTATCGGACACGATTATGCAAACTATTGGACTAATGAGATCCATTTGGTCTCATTTTTCAAAAATTAAAACATACTACTTTCAAAACTCAAACTATATATATCTTTTATACTTAAATTAAATCTCAAAAAATTATTTTCATATATCCATATTTTCAATTCTATCGAAAAAGTTGACCGACAATGTCTAGTTAAGGAAAGTGGTTGCTGATGCAGCAGTGCATTTCTTGAGCCATAAACATGAGCAAACAGGTTAAAATCATTATGCAAGAAAATCACCAATCAAGTCAATAGTGAAAGAAGTGTCACGTTTAAATTTACTATATTAATGTAAATAATTGAAAGAAATTATGCCTCCATTATATGAATCCATGAAACTAACCAAATGATCCGTGAGACCAAGGCTTCCCCATACATTAACAGATTTCACATAGCCAATATAATCATTTACCAAACAACTTGAAACAAACAAGATGACTGACAGGTGAATATAATCAACAACAACATCTTTAGCTTTATCTAGCATTACACTTAATAACTGTGAAAATCATCAAAGCCCAACAACAATTACATTGTGCCAAAATTTGGCTCACCAAGTTATAATCTAGGGCCACATTAATAAGTGTTATCATAGAGTTTTTTAGATTGGAAAATTAGTAATTTTAACATCAGACCTCTATTATGTTAATAATTTATATTAATCGAGAATATCCCAACTATAGGTATTTTTCTTTTCTATCATTTGTATTTTATTAATATAGGAGCATTAATTTTATTGAAAAATCAATAAAGTTCTTTTACCTCTACCATGGAATCAGAACAGAGGTAATTACCCTAGCCGCTATCCACACCTTTGCACACCCATCATTCATTCGTACCCTGGGCTCACATACCCGATGTACTCCCCTCATAAGTCACTTGCTTCCAACACAGCCATTACAAAACCGTGATATGAATCGGAGCCAAAATCAGCAAACAAATTCCAAGAAATATGTGAGAAAACACAAATTATGGTTAATTTAATCAATCCTCAAGCAAACAAACAAGATACAATGGTGATCAACAATTCGAGAGGTAGATTAACTCTCCACAAATACAAAAGTCCTAGAAGCTGCTAGGAACAAAAAGACAGAAAAAAACAATAGGAATCAAAACATAAAAGCAAAACCTAGGTGAAAGGTGATTAATCCTAACAAAACATCCCAAAATACCTTTCCCTCCAATTCCTCTCCACACATATGTGATTAGGGGCTTATCAGGCCCTACTCGGAGCTAGAATCATCCCAGGTGGAACAAGGCTGAGCCAACCAACTTGGTTGGATCGGGCCAGTCTAGGCCAATCCATGAGGGATCAGCGTAACATGGCGTTAGAGTCCTTGCAGTCAGGGTTGTCGAGGTACTTCTATGGAATCCTCCCATGGTGTTACTTCTGTTGGTCCACTCCATGTGGTTCTTGTCTTCCACCATCTGGGCTAGCTTTATTGTCTCCCCCAATCTCAGCGGTCTAAACAGTCGGAGGGTTGCATGTAGATCGGGCTTTAAACCCTTCATAAAAATTTCCTCTAATACTACTTCAAAAATCTCCCTTAGTTGTCTCAACAATAACTCCAATCTCTCAATATACTCTATGACGGTCCCCTTCTGAGACATGGCAAAGAATTTCTCGTGTAGGCATCCTTCCCGAATAGTTCAAAAAGATTCCGACAAGCAATCCTTAAATTCCTCTCACAAGATGATCGAGTATCTAGACTCCCTCAACAAAAATAATGTTAGAGTTTTCCCCTCCAAACATAACCCTGCAGACATGAGCTTCTCCTCCTCCCTCAGCCCATTCACCACAAAATATAGTTGCATCCTGTACATCCAATGATGTGTCTTAATCCTCGAAGATCGACATATTTAACTTCCTAACCATAGCATCTCCAACCCAACTTGCTCTCCCTTCGGTGATTCCCCCATGTATTTAGGATGAAAATCCCTCCTTCAATCATAGTTATACCCCATCTGGGCTTCTCTCCTTTCTTCTTCGTACTCCTACATACCCCTTGCATAACCCATTTCCCTTATTTCGATCCAACCTTCTCCATCGAAAATCCTTAATCCACCCCCATCAGAACTCTAGAGAGAGGAGGTTCTTGATGGATACTTTCCTCCTCATGTTCCTCTCGTCTGACCTCTTTCCTTTTAGATTTGGTCAAGAATTCTTCGGTCAAACCTTAGTTAGGATTTTCAATTTGAACTATCGGAGGGGTTTTGAAATGCAACTCAATAAGCCCCCTCATCATCTCCTCCAAGCCCTCAAATCGGTTTTCAATTCAATTTTTCATGGAAGAAAACCTTTCTTCTATGGTTACGAACATTCTTTCAATCCCGAATTTAATTTTCCCTACTGCTCCTTCCAATCTCTCTTCCAAGGCATCCAGTTTCCTTGCCTCCATCTCTCCTGGACAATTTTAGAACTCCTTTGTGATGTGATACCATCCTTTGGCATCCCAACTGTCTCAAATCGTGACTATATCACAAGATTTGGCTAGGTTGTAAGTCACAGTCTTGTTATTCCTTCCTAGCTAGCGCAAATTGTGAACATATCACACGGTTCGGTACAGAAGGACGTTGTAATTGTGACAATATCGCAAGGTTTCCCAACTCATGATTCCATAGGTCTATATATGCTGCAATCTTATCATAGCTTCCATGATTGTTGGAATTGTGACTATTTCATGAATTTAGGTCACATCGTGATCGCGCCAGCTTCACAACTAGCCCGAATCACACATAGTTTATGGAAATCTGCAATCCTATCTTTGCTTCCCATAATTGAATGCTTTTATACTAATTTGATACGAATCAGAACCAAAATTAGCAAACATATTGTAAGAAATATGTGGGAAAACCCAAATTAGGGCTAATTGGATTAATCTCCAAGCAAACAAAAAGGATACACAATGGGTGATCTACAATTCAAGAGGTAGATCGACTCTTCACAAACCTTAGACACATCTAAGAACAAGAAGATAGATAACTGCAAGAATCAAAACATAAAAGCCCTACTAAAACATCCCCAAAACACATTCAAACTTTCCCCTCAATTCCTCTCACATATGTGCTTAGAGGCTTATCTGGCCCCACTCGGGGGTTGGAATCATCCTAATGGGGTTTTCACACCCCCTAGGCTGGACCGGTTGGCTTTGTCAAACTAACTGGTCTAACTGGGTCAGGTCGGTCTAGGCCAGTCCAGGATGGACCGACGTAACACACTATTCCATTCACACTATACTCACCCACTCCATTGCAACCCTCTCCACATCTTGACCTAATGATCACTTAGCATCCAATATCCAGCTTGTCGCATAAAGAGAGAGTTCAAAAATTACAAGACAAGAATAAAGAGGAATTACATCACATATTATAAAACTGTAGTCATCTCATAGTGCATTATTAAGTGACCCTGAACTAAGAATCATTCTTAATCAACCTTAACACATGTGTACTAGGAGGTGAAGTGATATCATACCAAAATTTATTAACTAGAGCTAACCACTACCAAGTTCAGAAATTCCACAAAAAATTGATTTTTTTTGCCTGAAGATTGATATTGAAGAGTTCCTCTTTTTGCATGTCATTTTCATGCCATAGGGTATAGTATTTCAACCTTCTATAAACATAGCAGCTCTATCACATCTTTATTTATTGTAGTAAAAGTCTTTTCAGACTGTCACTCTGATCACCCTCTAGCAATTCAATTTCTAACATTTATTTGGGTTTAGTTTCCACTAATTGATGTTTTGAGATTGAAGGGAACAAATTTTTCCTTTTCATTTTATTGTGCATCAAGGATGATAATTCGGCCTTCCTACAACTCTGGAAGCTCTATCACGTCATTGACTATGATATTGAGGGTCATTTAGGCCTCTTACTTTTTTATCTTCTTAGAAAGCAATTTCAAATAATTTAGGCATGACAGGCCCTTGAGCTCGTAGTGGGAGCTGTATGTCTTTGCCTTATACTCTTCCACAAGCTTCTCATCTTTTCGTTAATCATTTTATCGGAGCTTACAATTTCTGTAATTGTGGCTAGCACAGCTTTTTTCCTTTGTGATTATAGCCAATAAATATGTCTAAGATAATGACATTAGAAATAGTTTCAGATATTTTTTAAATTCTTCTTATAGTTCTACTATGAGCATCATAAAAATTGATTTTATCTTTAGAGGGACTCCGAAGGCAATGATTAGCTTACATAACAGCATAGTATGGTCTTGCACAAACTAATCATACTTTTGCCTCAAATATTGCTACTAGATCCACTACTCCTAATCATGTCAAGCATGATAAGATGTAGCGCTTGAATTTAAATTTTCATCACAAGAATGCATGCGGGGATATTTTCAATTGAGCAAGGAAAATAGACCATGCATTGCAATAATTCTAAATTGAAATATATATTTCAAGAAGCTCTCCTCAATGTGCACCTTCTCCTTTTTTATTATGTTGTCATTTGTGTGTCTCTGACTTTGCATCAACTTTAAACGGAGTTTGACATCCAAGATGTTGGGGAGAATTAATTTCCTCTCCTTTCTTATCATCAGATGATAATTATAAAGCACCATCTTCCCCCTAGGTAGAGAGAAAGTGATAATGAGGGGGATGTTAGACTAATAAAGAAGTTTTAGAGAACTATTGAGAAAGGGAAGAGACAGAATATAGGGAGAAGAGGGGAGGGAAGCTTCGAATAAAGGATATAGGAAGAAATATTTCTTGGATTAACTACTAAATAAATGAAAGAATAATAATACAAGGTAGATAATTATAGAAAAAAATTGTTATCTAAAGAAATAACATAAGGATAATTGATAATTAATCTTCATTTGAAGTAACCACCCTAAGTTAGAGGCTCGTTCCAAAAATAGGATAATCAAGTTCTGCTTTCATATATTTTGAGGATTAAGCGCTACAACTTATTACAAATAACATCTTTCACTCCTCACTTTCAGCCGATTGTTGTTATTAAATAAAGCTTCAAAATTCTGCATTTTCTTTAACTATGCTTCATTATTGCATTTTTGGTGAAACATTTGATATAACCTCATATGATCCATGCACCCAAAACTAGTCATCCATGTACAAAGTATGGACTTAGGCTTGAACTTAAGATTCAACTTTGAGTTTGAGTTGTACCTTTGGGAATCACAGGCAAATGATGTCCTAGCAAATCATTGCTTCCCACCACACTTTGATTACATCATGGCACATGAGATGAGTTCGATGCTTGTAATATATGGGAACACATTTGCACTAGCACAATTGAAATCGGAAATAATTTCATAAATTTTTAATACGGCTGATAATTTTGTATCAATCTAATAACAACTAAAATATATTTCATTTGCGTTACCAATCAGCAATGAACCATAATACATTCATTTTAATACATAATCATAGGTTTTTAGTAGGCAAAGTGCAAATTAGCATAGATTACACAAGTTTTCAGCAAAAAGTATCACTTCATCTAGAAGACCTAATAAAAAAAATGTAGATCTACCTTTTCTCCAAAAAATTACTGAAGATTGGAAAAAAAGCTCAGGTTAGGCTCCAGAAACATTCATATCACCCTTTTCCTAAGTAAATGTAGATCTGATGCATTCAAGTTACTTAAATGATCTGGTTGCACTAAAATTTGCAAGTCAATGTGAGTCTTCGTCATATGTCAGTAATTAAATGAAACAAAACAGCAAATGAGGTGACTTAAAGAGTTTTAAGAAAATGAACAGGGAATTAAGAAATTTTACTATGTTTAGCCAGAATATGGGCGACAATAACAGTCATGGCTTCTTACAAGCTTCAATATGCAGTATGGAAAACAAAAAAAAAAAGTATTAAAGCTTGGTTGAATTAACCATTCAAGAGAAAGCTATAGCAGCTTCGAAACAGTATCATAGAACAGGTTTATTCCAAAAGAGTATGAAGTATATTATTTTACATGACATATGTGATTGGATTGTCGCGCATTACTAGGGTTCTGACGCAATTAAATAGAAATAAATAAGATAGGTACTGTCTGCATGTAATACCTGTGTATGAAATGTTCTTGTATTGTTAGAGGACATCAATTTTGACTCAACAGCATCTTGAATGGTGTTAACAAGACTCTCTTGATTCAAAAAGCTTACCTGCAATTAGAACATATAAACAAAGAATCCAAAACTTTATATAGTTTTACATTGGCATTCTTGCTCAAGAAAAAATAATGATGAGCATGTAACGAAGCATGCATGATGGCATTAAATGCATTACTATTTCAATTAATTAAGAAAATAATAAGTGAGCAAGCATAAACATGAATGACAATAAGTAACCCATGTTGCCAACAGACCTTAACTAAGAGTTTCCAGTAGGTTACCTCTCTCTTTGTAGGATGTACATTAACATCTACATGCTCAGGCGGGAGCCTGATAGACATAAAAATGAAAGGCTTGGATGCCTTTGGCAGTGTTGCAGAATATGCCACCTCGATAGCTCTCTTAAGGGGAGTGCATTCCACCAGCCTGTCTGAAAGAGAATATAAATGAAATTTCACTTGCTAGGAATTTGAAGAGCAAACTCTATCTAATAAATTAAATTGCAGCAAAAATATGCCTAAAATATCCACAGGCAAACATATCAAGGAAACAATTTATCCCAACAAGGATTTTCTTGAACAAAATAAGTGAGCTCATAAAATACCAATCCTAAATCTTCCTAATATGACTGATTGCCAAAGAAATCCACATAAACACCAAGGACAGGCAGAAAATTGACCAAACAGAAAGTTTAGTGAAAGTTAACAAGTATGCAAGTGTCAGCGACTCAGCAATGCGGCATAGCACGCAAAAGATCAATTACTTCCATAAGAAAACTGTAAAAAAAACTATTTTTTTGATAATGTCAGAACAGGGTGAGAACGGCTAAAAACTATAAATTCTTTATATTTTATATCATAACAAGCACCCGTAAACTGAAGATTGCATAAAATATGTCACCTTTGTTTTTTAGAAAATAGTAACAAAAAATGAAGTAGCCAAATATTTTATTATCCAGAGATTGAGAGTATTGCAAGATGAGCACAAATGATCCATAAAGTAGTGTCATACAAGAACAGAGTCTTGGCAACAAGATCTATAACATAGAGAGACAAAAAAGGTCCTTAAACAAAAGTATCAATAGAAAATGGTTTGACAATATTGAAGGCTCGCTCAGTAGCCTTATGCAAAGGTTCACTATAATGTTTGTTAACAAACCTCACGTGACGCTGACAGGAGGTGACATCTCTAGGTTGGGAGTAAAAAATTAAGGCAATGTTGGAAGTCCACAGGTGACGTATGACAATCAGTCACCGCATCATTTGGTCAACTCAACAAGCGCAGAACATAGGCAGCCATGCATTGGGATGAACCTAAACAATAATGGAAAATATTCAAAAGATGGCAATATTGATTCATAGTGGGTCTGGAAAGGGGGAAATATTTGCGTACGGAATACGCACGTGACTCTGCGTGCGTACTCGATTAACCCCGCAATACCTTCGTAATAACCTATGAATAACATCGAAATAGAATCCGCGAAGATTATTGGAAGGTTATTGGGTTTATATGTTATTGAAATTAATAACTTAATAATCTCCCAATAGCCCTCTAATAACCTCGAAGCGGAGGTTATTACGCACTGAGCTCTACGTGCGTCGTCCGTATGCAAATATTTCCCCTAGAAGGGACGACCAAATTTGGGGATCAAACCAGCTATGCTTGTGCAAGTGCAACACCTATGGCATCTTTTGACAACAACGCATTCAATGAATACGTTCAATGCTGACAATGACAACTCAATGCGCTCACGCCAATGCCAATTATTGAATCCAGACAACATAAAGTGTGTTAGTAGCATCTTGTACTTTTTTTTCTTTAAGTAGTCGAAAAAATTAGAGCATATTTTATCAGGCAAGAATGGGGATTTAGAAAAAACAGTTGAAACATAAGCAGTTTTTGATAATCAAACAACAACAACAACAAAGCCTTAATCCCCCTACGTGGGGTCGGCTACATGAATCATTTTTCTCCCTTGCGTCCTATTTAGTTAGTGTCATATTTATTTTCATTCAGAGTTTTTGATAATCAAGCGTTGATCAGAAAATTTGAGATAAAAACAATCATTTACTATGACAAAAAGTTGTCAAGCAGATTGACTTGCACGATGCAGATCAACATTAGCAACATTATCATGCAGATGGCATAACAAGTACAGTTGTACGCTTCAATGTCTACTGTTACAGAAATAAGTGACCTCATCAGACATTGGCATATGATTGAAATGTTCTATTGAAGCATTTAGTATAGGAAGGAAACCACTAGATGAAATTTTTTCTTTCGTTCTTTTTTGAAAGTTCCTCACAGGGAACTAGCAAAAGAGGTAGGAAACACTGGGCCTATCCCAGATACGATGGTTCTTATGTTGAAGACCTCCTACCCCTATCATAGTCAGAACATAAATGTCTTCTATTGTCAGAAATGCAAAAAAATAGCAACCTTGAGGCCAAGCATATATGAATATCTGAACCAGGTGGAACTCAGCAGAAACATAAAAACAAACTTTTATTAATATTGACTTAGGGTTACAACCCGACACAAATAAAAAGGGAAAACACAATAACAAACAAATCACCGCTAAGGCCGAAAGAGAATATCTGAGGGCGGAGTGATGTCGGCCACGGGGCGAAGGTATGAGGAAGAGTTGGCAGTAGTGAAGTCAGTTAGGAAGGGGTTTGGTGGTGATTTTGGAGGCTGATAGGGGGACTGGGACAAGGGGACGTGCCTGGACAGCTGAATTTGATGCAAGAAAGTGGCGGCTGCCGTGGGGATGGAGGCTGGCGAGTGGAACAACAACGTTATGCTTCTAGGGGAAGGATGGTTGGGTGTTGGAATGGGGAAAGGGGAGGTCGGTGGCTGAGAAAAGGGGAGGAGAAGGGTTAGGGAAGGGAATAAGAAAGGATACAACTCGAAGTAGGAAACATCCGGAGCACCACTAACTCCTCGGATAAAACTTAAAACAAGGAGAACAACTCCAAAAAGGAATCTGAAATCAACACACAGCAAGAACTAACCCTGACTCTGAAAAACAACAAATAAATAGCTCCTACATGAAGGAGAAGCATAAAAAAAGGAGAGGGCGAACGACAATCTCACCCCGTCAAAATATCGCCCAAGTCCACTCGGCCTGAGTTTCTCCTGAACCGGCCCTCAATTAAACCGTAGGGCCTGGTTTGTTGCCTCTCCCGCATGGGAGAGGTCCTGCACCGCATAAGTCTCCTATGGTTGGGGGAGCTTCAACCTCATTTGTCGAAGTTTCTGGTTCCTTCTCTTTAATCATGTCTGCATATGGATCCCACTGTCGGCCGCACTGTCATCCAAAGTATCAAATAAGTTGGCTCCACTTGCGCGCACATGTCCCTATTGATCTGCTCCCCTGGGACTGTGTCCCATGCATGCACTATTGAATCTTCCCCAAGTAAACCATGGTCGCTTCAATTTATTTTGCTATGAGAATATCCTCAATCATGCCTTTCGGTGATGGAGCTGGTGGTACAGTATCGACTGTGTGGCCCTGAAATCCTCTCTATCGTAACTTGCCCGTGTTTGAAGTCGGTATCTCAGTCCTCTTATCTGGTGTCATCACAAAAACTGGGACTACTGACGCCACTCTGCTGGAAAGAGTTACTGGGATCTGGGGCCCTATAGAAGAAAGTAAAATGATGTGATTCCCCTCCTTGGTAAATGAGTATGTGTTTCTAAATCCATCATGCTGAGTTCTCCGGTCAAACTACCACGGTCGTCCCAACAGAAGGTGGCAGACATCCATAGAGACCACATCACACAACACCTGGTCCTGCAGCTGGCCTCCGATAAAGAACTCTGCCAAACATCTCCAAACAATGCTGATCCAATTATCCTTTAGCCATGTCAATAAGTATTGTTGGGAGTGTCTCTAAGTCGTGAGTCTCAACTTCTCTACCATCTGAGTCGATGTCACGTTCTTGTTGTTCCCGACGTCGATGCTAAGGTAGCATATCTTTCCTTTCATTGTGTAGCGAGTGTAGAAAATGTTGTGGCGAAGCCACTGCGGATCTCTTGTGTCAATATCAGTCTGTAGGACCCGTCGAACTATGAGTGCCTCTCATTCATCTGGGTGAAGATGATGTATCTCACTTTGATCCTCAATTGTTTCCTCCTCGCTAACCTCCTCCACGATGCCCTGGTCTGTAAGTGTGACTACTCTGCTCATGGAATAGCTGGAGGCAATGTGACCGTAGTCGTGACATCTATAGCACTTCCTGGCCGCACAGTGTCAAAGGAGAAACTCTTCTCTTGCTTCTTCCTGCTCTGATCTAGAGTGTCACTCCCTTGCCCGAGCTTGCCTGTGTCTCTCGGGGCACCAATGTTAGTCGTGGTAGCTGCAGATGATCGCTGCCTGCGGGTTGCTGCCTTAAAGATGACTGTTGACTACTTTGCTTATGTTGTCTTTCCATCTTCAGGGCTAGTGTCTGGACATCTCCAAGCGTCCAATGCTGTTGTAGTTGCACCGCATTGTTAATATTAGGCTTCAGGCCCCCAAGTATCTGGCTACTGCATCCTCATCTGTCATATCACACTTCATCTGTAAATGATCAAACTGCACCGTGAACTCTTCTACCGACAGATTCATCTGCTGTAAGTGATGGGGCCATAAAAGCATATCGTGGCGGTAATGGAGTGGGAGGTATTTCATCTTTAATATTTTCTTAATCTTCTTCCACCCGGTAATCTTATCATTGCCCTCTCTTTTACTGTCTCTTTCAGTTCTGCCACCATAAAGAAGCACTCTTCTTCAGCTTGATTGCCGCTAATTTGACCCGTCTATCCTCTGACATATCTTTATACTCAAAGATCCGCTCAGCAACCTGTAACCAATCAATGAATTTCTCAGGATCCATACCTCCTTTGAACTCTGACAAATCTACCTTGATGTCGAAGTCTCTCTATGAGTCTCACTCTGAGAGGGATTCGTATATCCCTCTCTAGGCATCCTCTGATACTGAATTCCAAAATGTCGTTGCCTATCTTCATTGTCATTGAAATTATCCCTATGGAAGGGATTCAAATCCCCATCTCTTTCTCCTCTTCGACTCTCCAGAACTCGGTTGAGGGTAACCTCTTCCTGTGTTTACTTTTCAATTTCCACAAGCCTTTGATGAAGATGACGAAGCTCTTGTCGTATATCTTCTCGAGTAGGCTCGGACATAATTCCACCTTGGTTGTTGGGTGGAGGTGAAAGAGGGTTGCGATTGATTGCAGGTGTAGAAAAACAATTTAGTTTTGTTGATCTTGAAAATCAACAAAGGTGAATTTGGAGTTTATGCTATGCTTTGGGAATAATAAGAAAATATTTAATGGTAGGGAAGATTGATGCTTTGAAATCCTAGGATATGACAACAATTAGTCTAGCTCTGATACCAAATGATACAGAAACTAGATGGAACTTAGCAGAAAATACAAAAAGTAAATTTTTATTAATACTAAATTAGGATAACAACCTGGCACAAATGAAAAAGGAAAACACAATAACAAACAAATTTACAACTAAGGCCATAAGATAAGATATGAGGGCGGAATGGCATCGGCCACAGGGTGAAGGTATGGGGAAGGGTTAGTAGTTGAAAAGTCGGTTAGGAAGGTGGTGATTTTGGAGGACGGTAGGGGGACTTGGACAAAGGGGAAGTGCCTGGACAGCCAGATCTGCTACAAGAAAGTGGCAGCTGATGTGGAGATGAAGGTTGGGGAGTGGAACAACAAGGTTATGTTGCTGGGGGAAGGATGGTTGGGTGTTGGAATGGGGAAAGGAGAGGTCGATGGCTGAGAAGAAAGGAGGAGAAGGGTTAGGGAAGGGAATAAGAAAGAATACAACACCACCTCGGAGTAGGAAACAACCAGAGCACCACTAACTCCTCGGATAAGCCCTAAAACAGGGAGACCATTTCCACAAACAAATCTGAAATCAACACACAACAAGAAAAATTAACCATGGCCCAGAAAAACAGCAAATAAATAGCTACTACATGAAGGAGAAGCAAAAAAGGAAGGAGGAGGGGCGAGCGGCAAATTCGCCCCGTCAAAATCCCGCCCAACACCGCTCGGCCGGAGTTCCTCTTGGACTAGCCCTCAATTAGACCGGAGGGCCCCGGATTGTTGCCTCTTCCGCGCGGGAGAGGTCCCACACCGCGTTAATCTGTCGTGGTTGAGGGAGCTTCAACCTCATTCGTCGAAGTTTTAGGCTCCTTGTCTCCAATCATGACTGTACCTAAATCCCACTATCGACCACACTGTCGTCCAAAGCATCAAAGAAGTCGGCTCCACTTGCGTGCATGTGTCACAATCGATCCGCTCCCCTGGGGCTATGGCCCATGCATGTACTCCTGAATCTTCCTCAAGTAAACCATGGTCGCTTCAGTCTAATGCGCCATGAGAGTATCCTGAACTTTCCCTCCCAGAGGTGAAGCTGGTAGTACGGTATCGACTGTGGCCCTAAAATCCTCTCTGTCGTAATTGGCCCATGTCTGGAGTTGGTATCTCAGTCCTCTCATCCAGTGTCATCACTAAAACCGGCCCTACTAACGCCAATCTGCTGGGAGTTCCTGGGATTTGAGGCTCTGTAGAAGGAAGAAGAATATAGTGCTTCCCCTCCCTGGTAAATGAGTATGTGTTTATGAATCCATTGTGCTGAGTTCTTCGATCAAACTGCCATGGTCGTCCCAACAGAAGGTGGCAGACATCCATAAGGACCACACACCTGGTTCTACAGCTAGCCTCCGATCGAGAACTCTATCAAACATCTTTGGTCAATGTTGATCCAATTATCCTTCAGCCTTGTCAGTGTGTACGGCTGGAAGTGTCTCTGAGTCGTGAGCCTCAATGTCTCTGCCATCTGAGTTGATGCCATGTTTTTGTTGTTCCCGACGTTGATGATTAGGTTGCATATATTTTTTGTTCACTGTGCAGCGAGTTTAGAAAATATTATGACAAAGCCACTACGAATCTCTCGTGTCAATATCGGTCTGGAGGACCTGTCGAACTATGAGTGTATCTCCTTCATCTGGGGGAAGATGAAGTATCTCGCTCTGATCCTCAACCGTCACCTCCTCGCTAACCTCCTCTATGATGCCCTGACATGTATATGTGACTACTCTGTTAGGGGAACGGCTGGAGGCGATGTGACCATAGTCGTGACATCTATAGCACTTCCTGGCCGACACAGTGTCAAAGAAACTACCCTTCTCCTGTTTCTTCCCGCTCTGATCTAGAGTGTCACTCCCTTGCCTGGGCCTACACATGTCTCTTGGGGCACCTCTATCAATCATGGTAGTTGTAGGTGATCGCCTGCCTGCAGGTTGCTGCCTAAAGGATGATTGTTGACTGCTCTACTTATACTGCCTCTCCACCTTTAGGTCTGGTGTCTGGACATCTCCCAACGTTCAATGTTGTTGTAGCTGCACCGCATTGCTAATATTAGGCTTCGGGCCACCAAGGTATCTGGCTACTGTGTTCTCAACTGGCTCTGTCAGATCACACTTCATTTGCAAATGATCAAAACTGCTCCGTGAACTCTTCTACTGACAGATAACTCTGATGTAGGTGATGGAGCCTTAAAAACATATCATGGCGATAATGAGGTGAGAGGTATTTCATCTTCAATAATTTCTCCATCTTCTCTAACCTGGTAATCTGATTGTTGCCCTCTCTTTTACTCTGTCTCTGTAAGTTCTGCCACCAAAGAGAAGCACTCTTCTTCAGCTTAATTGCCGCTAATTTGGCCCACTTATCCCCTCGCATACCTTTATACTCAAAGATCCACTCAACAACCTGTAACCAATCAATCAATTCCTCAGAATTCATACCTCCTTCGAACTATGGTAGATCTATCTTGATGTCGAAGTCTCTGTGTCCTTCAAATGACATCTCTCTGCGAGTCTCCCTCTGAGAGGGATTCAGACATCCCTCTCCAGGCTTCCCCTGATATTGGATTCTAAAACGCCGTTGCCTATCTTCTTTGTCGCTAAAATTATCCCTATGGAAGGAATTCAAATCCTCATCTTATTCTCCTCTTCGACTCTCCAGAAGTCGGTTGAGGGTGACCTCTTCCCGTGTTAACCCTTCAATTTCCGCAAACCTTTGTTAAACACGACAGAACTCTCGTCGTATCTCTTCCCAGGTAAGCTTGGGCATATTCCACTTTGGTGGCATGGCTCAGGTTTGGGTTTGGGTTTGGATTTTGCGATGAAAATTGTTGGGTGGAGGTGAAAGAGGGATGCGATTGATTGCGGGTATAGAAAAACTATTTAGTTTCGCAGATCTTGAAAATCAATAAAGGAGAATTTGGGGTTTGGGCTATGGTTTGGGAATGGTAAGAAAAAATTTAGTGGCAGAGAAAGTTGATGCCTGAAAATCCTATGATAGGACAACGATTAGTCTAGCTCTGATACCAAATGATACCGAAATTAGGTGGAATTCAACAGAAATACAAAAAACAAACTTTTATTAATACTGAAGTAGGGTTACAACCCACCACAAACGAAAAGAGAAAACACAATAACAAACAAATCTCCGGCTGGGGCTGAAAGAGAAATCTGAGGGCGGAGTGGCGCCGATCAGAGGGTGAAGGTATGGGGAAGGGTTAGTGGTTGCAAGGTCAATTAGGAAGGGATTTGGTGATGATTTGGGAGGTCGTTGGGGGGACTAGGACGAAGGGGAAGTGGTTGAACAACCGGATCTACTGCAGAAAAGCGGCGGCTGCTACCGGGATGAAGGATGGGGAGTGGAACAACAAGGTTATGCTCTTGGGGGAAGGATGGTTGGGTGTTGGAATGGGGAACAGGGAGACCGGTGGCTGAGAAGAGGGGAGGAGAAATGTTAAGGAAGGCAATAAGGAAGGATACAATACCACCTCGGAGAAAGATACAACCGAAACATCACCACCTCCTTGGATAAGCCCTAGAACAGGGAGAACAATAACATAAAGGAATCTGAAACCAACGCACAACAAGAAAAACTAACCCTAGCTCTGAAAAGAGCAAATAAATAGCTCCTACATGAAGGAGAAGATGAAAAGGAAGGAGGATGGGACGAGTGACAGTTTCAACAGTGTCGCTCAGCCTGCGTTCCTCCTGGACCAGCCCTCAATTAAACCGGAGGGACACAGTCTGTTGACTCTACCGCGCGGGAGAAGTCCCGCACCGTGTCAATATATCCTATAAAAGCTAAGCATTCCTTAATGCTTTATTTAACCAACTTGTCATGATAATGGTATAACCAGATCATGAAATAAGAGTTGGCTCCCATCAATTTTTCCCTTCATTGCTTTTAAATTCAAATATTTATCTTTGGTCAACTCCACTCATCTCAGTTTCAAGTAAAGGTTATGATCAGAGGAAAACCCATTTGGTGGTTTTTTCAGGGTTTGCATCCGTTGAGATCATTCAGGAGAAATTTGGAAAGAAAACTGTTCCCTGAAGAATGGATCTGGAGAACAAAATCTCAGATTAGCTGATCAAGCATAAGGTATAACTTTGGAAAAAGCCCTACAGTAAGTTATCAAGCAGTGTGTAATCTGCCAAGATCCAGCTCAGATTCATAGCATGCAAATCTTCTCACCAAGCCTAACATTGGATGGAACATCTAAATGGACATGCATAAGATTGAACGGTACTTCTAAAATCAGTTTAGGCCTAGCCATCCTCAAAAGAGAAGACCGCCAAAACTGATGAGAGAATAGCACATATCTATTACCTTGCTTTATTGCTTTTGCAAACAAAATTACCTGGTCATGTGGATGTAGTCCAACTTGCTACTGCCATTTTCTCCAAGAATATCTTCGAGATAATCATTATCATGAGGGCACACATAGCAAGCCTAAAACTAAAAAAGATCGAAGACAATTCCAACAAGATTAACCTTCCTACCACAACAACATTCCAAAAACACAAAACTCGAGGACTTTTCTTTTAATGTAGTGGAATGATGCAATACAGTACTGACCATAAGAACTAGTCTCCCAATAAATAATTTTATCATTTGTTAAGTTTCATTTTCTTTATTTCTTCCTAAAAAATTTTCAATTTTTACCCTTGGCTGCCAAAAACCTTTTCTATCAATAAGGGGACTTGACTGTATTTAGATAGTATTTTTATCAATTAAATGGATAATAGCATTTTTTTATGTTTATCTATTTGAGGGTTCCACAAAACCTGCTGCCTGCCTACAGCAATTAGGTAGGGTAGTTTTCAAGGAACTTCAAGAGCAGTACTTAAAAGCAATCATCTGCTTTAAAGCTTCCTTCAGATGCATGCCCAATATTCGAAGTTTACCAAAAGTTGTTACAGTGAACTCATTTATAAATGCAAACAATAATATTAAGACACAAATTTTGTTATTTGGGAATTTCACGTAAAAAAAAAAAAAAAAAAACTCCTGCACTATCTCACCTAGCCGGTAGGATCGATCAAATTTATGCATTAACAAATAAACTTTCAACTCTAAAAAATCAAATATTGAATGCATTTAAATAATGTGCATCACATACCATTGATGAATAGAATCATTGTCGTCTTCTTAGCCACATAATTGGCATTGGAAATATAACCATCCATCTCAAAGACTGATCGAGTAGGATTGCTGTCCGAAGTGCCTATCTCCATCAGTTCACGGGCAATAGATATACCGTACACTATTTTGATAGAATCAAGCCTTGAAGCGGAAGTTACAGTACTCACATCCGCCTTACTTGCACCATGCTATGTCAACAGATGCAGAAATAAAAGATCGATTTAGACAAAAGGAACAATTGATGAAATTCTTTACATATATACAAATATAAGCGCTGGTAACTCACCTTTCTGCAGGTAAAGCTGACATTAGTATGATAAATTGCAAACCTACTTATAAGGTCAACAATTTTAGGATAATCATCACTGGCATTCTGTAATGTTTTTCTACGAGCAACCATGTTGTAAAACAAATTTTCCACCTAGAAATGAAGATGAATAGCTGAGAAATGCAGCAAGAATAAATTATTTTTATCCATATGGTAAGTTCTGGATGGTCTAGTCTTATTACCATTATTTGAGTCCCTTTCACTGCAGCACAAGGCTTGGGCTCATGTTCCATCACTCCGTCTCTATAAGATACTCTATAATATGACAAGGAGATAAAAAATAAGCACAAAAGAAAAGGAACAATAAATAGAACTGAAGAAATAACTGCAGAGATCTGCAGATATTAATACCTATAACCATGTAGCTGGCCATCAGTTATAGTTGTCACAGTGACATGGCCAACATATGTCATGCTGGCTAATGCTTCACCTCTGAAACCCATTGATTTGATAGTTTGTAGGTCTTCAAATGAAGTAAGTTTTGATGTTGTATGCCTTTCGCATAATATGGGCAAGTCTTCATACTTCCAAAAATTCAACTTTTACATTAGTCCTCAATAGGAACTTTTACAGAAAGTTATAAGAAAAGTATAAGTGGCAACATTATAAGATACATCTGAATCAGAGTAACTGGAAACAATCACATTATGAACCTTAAAATACAACCTAAAAAAGGCCAATCATCAGTTTACTAAGTGATGGTTTTCAAGTCTACTTATCTTAAATCCAATGGCACCAAAATAAATAAATTTTATATTTTTTATATCTTTTTTATCTTGAATGCACTGTAAAGTATCTTGTAAAATTATAATTTTAAAATTTTAAAATAGATAAAGTATTCTCGTTCTCATAGTATGTGACTCGAATGGTTTCGAAAGAACTTTTCCTTTCCTATGACGTTTTCTGGTTATTCGGTTGAGTGTATTCCAACTCAATGGCTTTTAATCTTGGTGTTTGATAGATTGGGAGAAGAAACAAAAAAACTCAAAGCAATATTTGTTAGGGCTTAAGAATATAGTTCATAGTTTATTTTATCTACATTCCAAATTGGTACAAATCAAGCGAATTCGGAATACACGACCTTGATGATGCACAAGAAACCTCACGATCCTGCACACGACTAAACCGCCGTTTCCTTGGAATACATAAAATCTAATAGTGATATTCAATTAGAAAAACTTAAAAGTAAATGCAATCTAAAATGCGTAATTAGAAACCTAAAAGAAGAAGGAGAAGGCGCTAGAAGTAAAAATTGTTAGGGCAATACCCGAATGCCGTGGCCGTTATCGGAGACCTGGATAAGTTTGAGGCCGCCATCTTTGACAACAACGGATATAGAGGTGGCGCCGGCGTCGAGGCTGTTCTCCACAAGTTCCTTCACCGCCGAGGCCGGTCGCTGCACCACTTCCCCCGCAGCGATTCGGTTCACCACAGATTCTTCCAACCGCCGAATTACGGGTGGCTCCCGCCATTGCGCCTCCGAGCCCGGCGCAGCCATGGCAGGCGTCTCATCCTCGTCTATCTGCATTGAAGGGGTGGTCCGGGAACGCCGAGAACAGAGTGATGAGTGCTGCTACGATACGTCGAATGATGTGGAGGGAGAAATACTGTACGAATCGAGATCTTGGCCCAGCCCAATACCACTTCGAGCCCTTTCTAGACGCTACGTAGAATATTTTTTTACTTCAAATTAATTAGTATTTATTTTAAATTTATTTAAATATATTTCCCACATTCAATCAAACAAATAAACATGATTAGTTAGCTCGCTCGCTTCAATAATGCCTTGAGAATTAATTAATATCTTCCATCATAGCATCATTCTTTATGCTTGCTGCTATATAATATATAATATAATTAAGAACTGAAAATCCAGCATTAAATGTCTAATATATTATTATGTTCAGATTAACAATAAAACAGATAATATTTTTAAGTTCTTCATTTATTCAAATAAAATTTGGATCAAACTAGTTGTTGTCTTTTTCTTTAACTTCTATTGTTACCTTAGTTTGATAATATGTTTGTGACTCTACTCATATCATTATTTTATATATATTAAAAATAAAATTAAAGTATAATGTGGACGTCCGGACGATGAGGCCGTTGGTATGTTAAATTGGGAGAATTTGAGCCACACGGTAGTTTGAGCAATGGAGTGCGCATTGTCTTCCCCACTGCGTGCCCCTTCACTCTCAGTCATCTTTCCCGGCAATTCTTCAGGACGAGCTTCTTCTCTTCACCTCCGGCAGCTCGTAGGGTTTCGTCCTTCTCGCTGCCAGAAGATGTTTGTGCCTGGTAATCACTTCAACGGCCATCCTTTTCAAACTCCCTGCTTTAGTCACCATCGCCTCTTCACCCCCTGCCTCACCTTTAAATGCCCTTGTTTTAGGGTTTGGTGAAGCATCACCAGAAGCGAAGGCTGCTGCGAAGCTTCAACATTTCTTCACCTTCGTTGCAGTCAAGATAGTTCTCGCACAGCTTCAGGTCAGCCATTATTATTCCCGCATGTATAGCTATTTTTTTAAAATTTAATGAATCTTTCATCTTTGACGATGATGAGTAGAGTTACAATCGGGAGGCGTACGAGGAGTTGATGGAGTTTGTAAGCCACAATTCCTTAAATGACGGCGACCAGTTTTGCAGCAGATTGATGCGGGAATCTCCAAGGCACAAAGGCTTAGGTAATAAGACTCTTACAGTTTGCAATAAATCGAGTGCACAATCCCTAAGCCTGATACGTTTGTAGATTTTCTTACTTCCAATTGATTGATATCAGTAATCTTAGTGGAGAAATTAAATTTGTTCATTTATGAATGCTTATTCTAGGAATCCATGTTATTTTTTATTTGGTCACTATGTATTCATTTTTTATTTTATGAAAGGTATTGTATCAATTCTAAATATCTTTCTCTAATTGACTACTCGAGAAAACCTGCACATTACATTACTATCAAAGCGTTTCACTGGACTCTTTGCCCGTTGCAAAGAATTATGCTTTGTTGGATCCTATTGAATTATCTGTTTAGCAAAGCATTTTATTAGCATCACTATTGTTGCATGCATAGAATTGGGCTAAAAGAGTGAGGAAGATAAATTTTGGGTCCGACATTGACAGTGTTAAAAAGATAAAGTTACAAGTTTTTTATATAAAAAAATGAAATATATCTTGATGAAAAATCTAAAATCAATAGCAAACACTTTTCTTATTTTAAAATTATTGAAAGTTGAATCCTGATCTTTCTGTGAATCGCACCCCAAGAGTTAGAGTGTAAGAAAACGAAGAGAGAGACTGAGAGAGACATAATAATGATGAATAGTAAAGCGTCTTGTCTATTAGTCATTTCTCATAAAATAATCTCCTTATTTATGGGAGAGTGCGCAATATGTGAAATTAAATTTCTATCATTACTTTAATAGGGGTCATACATGTTAGTTTAGATATTTTATATATATATAAGTCTATTGCCCGACTATCCTATGACTTGTTCGGTCGGGCTAATATTACTTCGGCTCGGCGATTCGGTCAGCTAGGTTGAGCCAGTGTAGTCGGTCAGTTCGTTTTGATTAGCTTCAGATCAACAGGGTTGAATCGATCAGCTGGAATTTGTCATTTGGTTGATCTATTCTAACTATCAATCCATGATCCTTAGGTGAGGAGTAATTGTCGACAAAATGAGGTGAAGCTATCAAGCTAATGATGAATTACTATAACCCGATACATAGTTCATTCTTCGATGAGGGAGTCCTTTGGGATTATTGAGATACTCTATTGCATTGCTAATTCTTAGTCACATGGTGTTTGTTGGATGACAGTGTTTAGCTCAGATGCTTATCTGTCTTATTCTAATTCAATCAATTCGGGCTCAAATCATTCTTTTGATTCTTCTTTTGGCTCGGCTAGCCTTCATCCTTGGTTCCAAAATTGAGTAAGTGGGGCCTCTTAGCCTCATGTTAGTGGACCATCCTTTGTTGTACTTCCTTCTAGACCGTTCGATCTCCTCTTGATGTATTGTTAACCTCACTTTTGGTTGAGGCCTAATCTCTCCTTTTTAATAGCCTAGGGTCTAGCCGTAGGACTTTCCTGTCGACTATTCCTAGAAAACTAGCAAAGGAGCCCTCCCCGTCAGAAATTCTGAGTTTTCTTTGCTCGACTTGAGGTTCTTCATAGTAGTTTTGACCTCTAGCACTTAGTAGGTGGGGCTACTGTGAGGAAGTTTAAGGAGCATCCCTATAGGACCGTTGGCCCTAGGATTGACTGTACGTGTTGATCTGGCGCTGTCGCGCTTTTCGCCGTCCTATTTGATTGAGCTCGAGCCGAGTTTTTGAATTAATTCGGGTCGCGACGCGTTTTTGTCCTGATAGTCGACGAGGTTGTCTAAATGACTCCAAATAACAAAACGGATTGCGTCAACGCGTCCAGAATGTCGATTTTGCCTAGGGGAGATGTTCGTTTCACTACGACGACACGTTTGGGGGAAAATACACATTTAAGTGTTAATTATAATAATAAATAAAACTTTATTATTATTATTATTATTATTATAATTAATAACTTATATTAATCCCTAACCTAATTTTATTTATCTCCTCCTCCCCCTTCTGTGTCTCGATCCCGTGGGCCTTAGGGTTGGCTCGTTCCGTTGTCTGGCCCGCTCCTTCTTCGTGCCGTTGGAGAGACTCGTCCTTGTGCGCGTCTCTGGCACGCAAGACAAGCCTCGCAGGCGCCCATCCCTCATATCATATCTTCTGCGTTCTACGTTCGATCTTCTCTGCGGCAGATCATATCCTCTGCGAGGATCTCATCCTCTCTCGATCCCTCGAGCCATATACGATTTCTTAATCATTCATTTTCTTTTCTCTGGTCTATATTAGGGTCTGTTTGGAGCATTTCAGTGGGCCGAAAACCTCTTGGAGGGAGGGAAAACTCTGCTATTTTCTTTTCTCACTTGCTTCTTTAGTTTTTTTTCTTTTTTATGCTTGGGTTGGCTTCCTCTTATTGTTGGAGGAAGGATTGAAGTTGAGGAGTGCTTTTAAAATTTTTGTGTTGCTTTTTGCTGCAAAGAGGTACCTTCTTCCCCCCTCCTGTGCCTTGCTTCTTTTCGGTTTTCCCTCTGTCGAGTCTTTGAGCTTGGTGTTGTGGATGGTATAGCATGCTAGCGTGATATTGCACCTATATTTTTGAAATATTTGTTACTCAAGCATCTAGAAATGGAAATGTGAGCATGTTATAGGAGTTAGACTTGATTACTTGCTTAAAGTGGTAAAGCTATGACATGTTTCTATTGGAAGCAATTAGGAGGGTTGAAACATGGCTTTGAGACAATGTTAGTTCCTCTTGCAAGCATGTTAGAATATGTATCAAATATGTATCATGAATTGCAAGCATGTTAGGATATGTATCATGAAGCTTTTCATTTATTCTTATCTAGCATGAGACATTGGAGGGTTTATTTGGTCTTTCAATTTTGGCATCTTATAATTCTTGGCATCTTATAATTCTTTTTGGCTTAAGAATGCATGCTATGAAGCAATTTATCTTGATTTGGAAAAGTTCTACAGTTCTTCTTATTCGAAACACGTGGTGGCCCTATGTTTAGTTTCGTTCTTGTTGGTACTTGGTTTGCACTATTGAAGCATGGGATATTTTCATCGAGGCTTTTGGCTTTGGTTTTAGTTGAGGTTTTGTCCTAATGATTTGAGTTCCATTTATTAGCCTCGGAAGCTTGTCCTTTGGCTCTAGTTGGGGGCTCGGTTTGCTGGTTTAGCTCCTACCCGAGAGCCTATGTTTGTGCTTTATACTTGTCTCTACCCGAGAGGTGGCTTGGGGGCTTGATTTGGTTTGTTCTAGGCCCTCACCCGAGAACTTGTCTTGTTGTATTGTGTCGTCCTTATTCGAGAGCTACCAGATGGTTTCCTACTCCTACCCGTGAGACATATTAAGGGTTGTTTAATTTGATTTGGTCCTTCTTGTTGGGCTTGAATTACTTGGATGATTGTTGGTGGATCAAATTTGTCATCCCAAAATTATGGTTATATTTTGTAATCTCTTATGTATATCAAAGATCCTCGTGGAATTGATTCGGGTTGCCTTGGCCGCAAGCCTTTCTTGTGCCTTGGGTTGTCTTGGTCGTGAGTCTTTCTTGTGCTTTGGGTTGCCTTGACCGTGATCCTTTCTTGTGCCTTGGGTTGCCTTGGCCGTTAGCCTCTTTTGGCCCTGTTTTCTGTCTTAACCGTGAACCTCTTTTGGCCATGTTTCCTGCCTTAGCCGTGAGCTCCTTGTTCAGTTGGTGGCCTTGGCCGAGAGCCTTGGTGATTGCTTCCTCTTCTCTATTGAGCCCAGTCGTGAGCATTTATGTGGCTTTATTGGAAGGTTCTATGTTTATTTGGTATGTGAAGCTATTGATTAATTTGGGAGTTGGAAATCTTAATTTTGGCATGAGTTTGGAGGTGTCGATGGTAGTTTTCCCCGGGTCACTTTCCTTTTGTTCAATTCATGGAATTTGGAGGATTTTCAAGTCCTATTTGGGAGAGCATTTGGTTGAATTAAATTGAGCCCATGGAAGATATTTTTGGAGGTTAGACACTGATATCGGGGAGGTCATTTGTGGGTGATCTTCATGTCGGTTCGGGCCCGTTTCGACTCGTTCGAGACAGGGTTTGGAAATGACACCCTCTTTGGGTTAATCCAATTCTAATAAAAGTGAGAAAATGATATCATTTTGGATTGATTCGGAGACCTTGGGCCTTACCTCTTCAGGTTTTTTCGTTACGAGTTTTCAGGGCGGATTCATCCTTCGTCTTTTCGGTGTTTTAGGGATCTCTCACCCCACTTTTGTTCTTTTTTTCTTGCTTCTTGGTTCGGTTTTTTATGCTTATGTCTGATACATAAGTGTCCACGTATAGTCTTTTGTTATATGTGAAACCATCAAGCAATGTCGCAAGTAGTTCGATTTTGTTTTAGGGCTTAGGGCGGTGATGACAAAGGTACACCGGTGGTAAAGCGGAATGATATTTCATCCTACGACATCGGGACACCCCCACAGACCCGGTGAACCATAGGATGTAATATCATTCACCGACATAAGACTAGCGAGAGTTGACCCGTATTTTCTTAGGTTGTTGGTAGTCCTACGCCCGACAGTGTGATCGACTCGTGGACAACTACACTTTTTCAAAACTAATAAAAACAAATTTTATAAGAACGAATACACCTTTTTCAAACAAAAATTTTTTTTTTGCTATAAACAAAATTGATACAACCCACTTTTGTATGCTTGAAACCTATGTGCATGCTAAAAATATAAATTTTACATACATTTAAAAAATTGGTTGTCCACCTGTTGATTACCTGTTTGGGCCAAGGAGTACCCTCCTAAATTAGGTTCAGTAGGACACCCTTCTGGTCGAGTGACGAACTTTATACATCTGGGTGACCGAGTAGCCTTCGACGACCCTCGAATACAAATATATATCTGAGCCTAGCCCTACTCGAGTGTTTGCGGTCCCCTCTTTTTATACTTTTTCATATGTTTTATCAAAATTTTTGGACAAAGCACTCGTGGTCTTTTCTCCTAGATTTTCCCGAGGTTTTGAGGATTTTATTTGAATTGTTACTCGTCAATTTTCTCGAGCTTTTCGTCATGGATTATTCGTTGATTTTTCCCGAATTTTCTATTGTGGGTCATTTATTGTTCTTTCTCGAGTTTTCTGGGTGACGTTTCTTTTCTTCTTTTGCTTTCATTTATATAATGCATTTTAGTCTGTTCTATTTGTACCTGTTACATCAACTACACCTAAGGAACAGCGGATCTCCAGGTATACAGGTTTGATTTGTGTTTACAGCATATTACTTTCTTGCGGTCATTTTCCTGTTGTACCTTTTACCTTTTCTTTACATCGCATGTTGTACTGTTCTTTTTCACTGCATAATCTACTGTTGTCCTGTGCTACATGTGCTACACATATCCTAACTGGTGTCGCTCTAGTCAACTATAACATTCCCCATAATATTTAAATTAAAAAAATCTTAGGGTGCACTTGATTTGATATCATGACTTGACACATTATAAAACTAAAACTTGCTACGACGTGGAACTTGGAGTTAGCATTATGGGCAGCATGACCATCATCAACAACAAAACATTCCTACACCAGCTAAACCATTCTTTAGAATTAAACAACAAGTCATAGAACTTTGAGAGTTGTTTGTTTATGCAACATAAATCATCAACTTATCTTTAGGCATTTGTACTACATTCTAAGCCCTAACTCGTCTTAGGATTCCGAGTTTATCGTCCGTCACGACCTAAATCCTCATATCTTCCAGGTTATTTGTGTGATCGTTTCACATGAATGTAAGCCCTAAGTAAATAAAATTGGCAAGATAAAACACTTGAATATTTTTTCCTCGAAACTGAAGCCAAACCATAGGGTAGACGGGGAAGTCACCGAGGTTCTCCTTTGGATCTGTGGCATCCCCTAGTTCTTCTTCCTTTGGATTTCATAATAAATGTTTCAAGTTTAAACCATTCCCCTTTGCACACATCTTTGTCCGATTTCGTTGAAAAGTTCTATCTTTTTTACCTTTTGAAGATAATATTCCTGATTTTTATCAAGAGTTTTCTTAGGTGACTTCAGTCATTTAAGATGTAATTAACTATAGGGGTTTGCCCTTATAGGAAGCTTTTCCGAACCCAACTTAATATAAACCCTATTTAATTATTCATATTAAATAGGGAAATTTGTCGGCAAATAAAATGATTTCGCAGACCAAACGAACGTCATATATTTCTTAGTTTATCTGATCAAGCATCATCCTCAAGTTTTGTGTTTATCCTTCGGGATGAATACTAGATTTGAGGTATAGTGTTCTTTCATTTAAACTATGAAAAATATGGGGTCAGTTTAATTTCATATTTTTCTAAACTTAAATATATATGTAAATTAAAACATCCTTCCGAAGCGGACAACGAGATCTCGATTCCGGTGACCGACAGCTTCTTACGTACAACTCCCCCAACCAAAATAGTGTCGACATGTACAAATTACTCTATTGTAGAGAGCATCCAATATTTTTTGTTTGGTGCAAGTGATAAATGTTACATGAAATATCATTTTACTTTCTCATGCATTTCACTTACCATTTTTTGCATATTGTTGTACAATTTATCAATATTATTAAATTTAATAGACAATCATTCATCAAAGTGTCTCCCATATGATCACACAAATGATTCTTATAATCTTCATAACAAAGAATACACATACAGCCATTGTTGTAGCTATTGATAAAGTTAACACAAGTAATGAACGCACACCAAGTGTTGCATATCATTTTTTTTCTTTCTTTATTAATTTTTGTTCAATCTCCAATCATTTTCAACTTTCAAAATGCATCACTAGATAAATAAATGTTAGATATAATAAAATCTATGTTTGAGAAATTAAAAGATAAAATTTGATCAGACATATCAATCAAAATTATCAAAGTGCAAAGCGCAATGCGATGTGCAAAGTTTAAATTTTACTTCAAAGCATAGAGCGATGAGTGAAGAGCGAAGAGCGAAGAGCGACGAGTGAAGTGGTGCTTTTATTAACTAGAGCACTAACATGTAATATGAAGCTATTAATGTAAAAATACATTCTTTCACAATTACAAAATATAAAATATGACTTAAAAGTTAATATAAAATATAAAAGAATGCGGTGTAATACCTAACTTGAAAGCAAACATTGAGGGTGAACCTATAAATTAAAATTTTGTACAATTTCTAATAGTTTGTTGCGACCATTAATAACCTAAAAATTACAACAACAAAAAAAAAATTTATTACTCAAAACAAAATCTAAATTTTAAAACATAAATAAACAAATTAATTCAATAGCCTTTTTATTCTCTCTCACTAAACTGTGAACAGGATCGGATGCTTTGCTTCAACACTTTAAAACTCGCTTCAGTGAAGTAGAGTGGCCATCATGCGCTTCGCTTTACTTGCTTGTGAAGCACGCTTCAAAGCGTGCATTTAAAAACATTGATATCAAACTTTTTTTAATTAAAAATTGATAATTAATCACATAGATTTAAACATGTCACACATAGAAGCAATTCAATATTTATCTTAAATTTTTTATTGAGCTCTCAATGTTGCATATCTATCACGAAATAAAATATTTCAATGTAACAATAAAGTAAATGTGGGGTTGTTTGAATATAATTTCTGGCTTGGTGTGTACTAAAGTGAAATTAGATATAATTTGTAAAAAAAATGTAAAGACAAAAAATTGCATTTAAAAATCTATATATAAACTTTTGCTGCGGCACCGCTAGGATGAGTTTGATGCTAGCCTCTTTCTTGAACTTGCTTCAGTAAACAATATGGGTGCCAATGGAAGGTAGTTTTATGGTGAGCACTCTCTGGCAAGAACAGTGAACAATGTCTGGAAAACTGCAAGAGCGTCCAATGACAGCCGAAGAACGATGCTCAAGTTTTCTAAAGAGACAAGGCATGTATATTGGGTGTTGGTCGGGCAGGGTAAATTACTTAAAAACCCAAATGCTATTAACATACTATTAATATATTAATTGTTTCGGGCCGGGCTGGTGGACATATGCCCCCAATGCCTCCGCTATGAAACATTAAAAATTCATCTAGTCGGTATACTCACATCTCTATTTCTCTTTCTATTGTTTGGATTTTTTCAGCTGATGTTTTGCTATCCAACAAATGCATTTCACGGAATACTCATTGATCTCTAGAATTATTGTTTTTGCTAGACTATTTTTTAGGGGCATTTACATACATAGCATACAATTCTTATGCATTTACATATCTCACGCCTAAACTCTCATATTTACACACAACACTCAAATCTTTAATATCTCACATAAAAATAGTACTATTAATATCACTTTTTAAAACTGAAATATACATTTTCATGCATAGGCTTAAAACACCAAAGTGCTATGTAGGTAAATATGAAAGTTTAGGTTACTCTCAAGGTAACACCATTGGCAACACAAAGATGGTCATAGAGTTCTATTGTAATGTACTCAATAATACATAAAATTTGCAGTAATAAACAGTGTATCTTCAATTATGTTTGGTTAGTTACAGTTTCCAGAAACTTGGCAATTGCACATTCCTCTCATCTTTATAATTTTCATGCTAATTAGGTCTCTTTTGTTTTACAGCTCTGCGCATCATGGAGGTTAGTCTCATCTTTCCAGTAAAATAATAATCATGCTTGAATTTTCAGTTAGAAAACTCAAGCTGAAAAATTTAAACTATCCAGGTTCGATCTGCATATTCCAAGAGAGATTTTGAGTGGGACAACTTGCAGAAGTTAGCATATAAGGTCAGAAATCCTGACCGTTAAGTTTAAATTTCTAATAGGAAATATTCCATCTGGCTACTTCAGCTAGTTGAAACATGTTTTGCAGATGGTTGATGAATCCAACACAAGGCTTATGCGAGACTATGTCTTGGAAACGAGTCACATAGAGGATAAGTAAGGACGAAGCAGAATTGTTTCTTTAAGTACAACTGCTCTTAAGCAGACCAAAAAACCTGTACGTGTATATATATTCTGTCAATTTGAGGATCCTGTCATGCATGCTTGCCATGTAATTTGTTCATGAATTCTATGATTGTAAAAGATAAAAGTTTATATGAATGTGTGCAAATAAATGATAAAAGAGTTCACTTTTTTACCTTTTAGCTCCCGTCAATGTGTAATGGAGGAAGTTAGTGTTAACTGCTTCTGCACATTCTCATACAACATATGCTCATGTTAATTTCACTTTAGATGATTAGGACTGAATTCAAATTTTATGTATAAAATCGCTTTAATTTTACTGGGAACAATCTAAATCATCTAAAATAAACCAATCAATTAAGATGAGATAATTGCACAGATAGAATTAACGAGTCAATAATAGAAGATACGACCATCGAGCTGTTAATTAAAATATCAACAAAAACTGGTCAAGAATGTTATTTAATCATTATTTTAAACATATTATTTTCCTGTTTTTTTCATTTTTTTTGGGTCTTTTTCGCATTGAAGAGGGTGTGACATGTGAACCCCACTATCACCTCACCTGGGAACACTACAAGCTTGTACCTTTACTTTTTGTTTGGCCCATCAAGCTTATCAGGTAAAGCAAAAGCTGAAATATATTTCACTTTCTAAGCTGTCTCATATGCCAATCATTCATTCAGTCAACATAATATTCTTTTTAGGGCATTTACATACATAGCAAACAACTCTTATGCATTCGCATATCTCACACCAAAATTTTCATATTTACACACATAACACTTAAATCTTTAATATCACATCAAAAATAGCACTATTGCCATCTTTTAAAAATGAAATACACATTTTCATGTATAGGCTTAAAACACCAGTGTGATATGCATGTAAATATGAAAGTTTAGGTGTGAGATATATAAATACATAAGAATTGTGTGCAAACATATGTAAGCTTCCCTCATTTATTTAAGAAGAAGATTGAAGGTATAAAAAAATTTATAAAATATGAGGTTCTATTTCGAAGCAGCAAAATTGACAAGGAATTATGTATAAATTAAAATATAAATAAATAAATAAATGATTCTTTGTATAGGATTTTCCCCCAGGTACTGTTGTGTTTCAAAAATGTCTTTTTTTTTAAAAAAAATTATTTAGTTCTTGAAAAATTGTCTGGCTTTCACGTGCACTAAAACATGCCGCAAAATTATTCTGGACATTGATAGACTTTTTCTATTATTCTATTATTAACTCCATATTGTATTTGTTTTATTGCTTTTAATTTTAGGATTGTTTTCATTTTTTGCAGGATGATAGAATTTTGTTGATCTATCTAGATGTAAGTTTGAGTTGAAAAAATTTAAACTGTATTTGTATAAATTGGTGTTGCATGGATGCTCTTTGGACTACAAATAAATAATATCTGAAAAGTTAAAAATTTCCTCCCATCTCTCTCTCTCTCTCTCACTCACTCATTCTCTGAGGAAAAAATCCTAGTATACTATATATGTATTTAAATTAACACAACACTTCATCAGCTGATTTATGTCTGCAGTTTGGGATTTCTGTCATTTAGTGCACAATATTTTCCTTTTTCGGTAACAATGATGCCTTCATCCTAAGTTTTTTAATTTCCATCACTGGGAATTAAGTCATTCAATCATAAAAAAAAATGGAATTGAATGATTCTTGATGTTTGGTTCTTGATTCAGCAAGGAGGGACAGAAACAAAACTGTAATTTATTTAATACCACTTCTCCCACTATGTTTGTTCCAATGCTCCCTCACTGTCTCTGGAGTCCATCGGCTGAAATAATCCAAAATGGTATTATTCCTTCCCTCTTACTACAGTTTAATTGATTCATATTACCAAATCCGTGCAAAACAAATTTCATTGTATTGGGAAAAAAATTTTACCTTTTAATTATCTATTTATTAAAGTTGATCTTCTTGTATGATTTACATTTTTTGTTTTTAAATTTATTCAATTTAAACCTGATGGTTAAATAAAAAATAAAACCAAACTAAATAATAAAACTTTTTAAGATTTTGGAATTGTTGAAACTCAAATGTCCAGATATGAGTCCAATAATGTTCTAATTGCTTAGGGAGCCATGCAATCTTTAAATAATGGCAGCTACTGTTTGCCTGTCATAAATTATTTCTTTGAAGCAAAGGGTGCTCCTATTGTTTGCCATTCTTTTGAATTCTGTGCCTCCAACTGTTAGCTTTTGTGCTCCTGACAAAAGTCAGTGGGCCCTTTTACAGGTACAATAATCACAACTCTTATCTATTTACATATCTAACACCTAAATTTAACCTTTTTACATTTATACCACTCATATCTTTCATATCAAATCAAACATACGATTATTTTAACTTTTAAAAAGTGAAATGCATCTTTTTCATGCATAGGTAAGGTGTTATATATGCAAAAATTGAACTTTAGGCGTTAGATATGTAAATACAAAGGAATTAAGTGGTATCTATGTAAATCTTCCTTTTTCTTTTAGTTCAAAATTTTAAGTTTAGTATTTCTGTACTAACATATTTTTCGAATGATACAGGTCATTTCGAATCCTCTTTTTGTTGTCAGCCTTCTATTATTGATGCTTGGTTTGTATTAGCTGAATGCCTATTTTTCTATTGCCTATATATATCAACGAGATCTCATGGCTTATATGCTTCCTTTATTTGATTATTAAAAACTCGTATTTAATAATTTGAATGCAACTTTTATTGTTCAATTGAAGTCTTTTTAGAAATGTGGCAGCTTTTTTCCTTCAAACGGTGATGGATTGAAGCATGTGGGATCCTACCACTAATCTTTATATTTCTATTGAAATGACAATGCCGGAGTGACCCTGTTTAAGCTCATTCTCATTTTAAAGAGCACACTCTATCGTTATTTGCCAGAGATTTTAGAGCTTTTTCATTACTAGTAAGTTTACCTTCGCTTATATTGAGAAAAATAGTTTGAAAATTATGAGTAAAAGTATCAGAGGACAGAAGACACTGAACTGCTTCTTTATTTATCAGTACTTGAACAGCGAAAGCAATTTTTTTTTCCTTTGGGAAGCAAGAATGCATTCAAACACCTGATTTTTTTTTTTTCCCTGAATTTTAAGGCTTATATTGTGTTCTGAAATGGTAAGAATTTAACAAAGTTCTTCATATTTATTTCATTCTTTTCTATCTTGTTGCATGCAAACTTTCAACTGCTCGGATTTGGAAATCCGTTCTATTCTATTTTGAGTTATTTTAGTTTCCATTTCCTTTTTTCAAGTACTGAAACTAAATCCATTATCATATCATCTGCAGATATGAGGAATTTAAACCTCTAGTAAAGTAAAAGCCAGCCAATATGAACAGGTTTTGGGAAAGATCAGACAGATTAAACACAGATCAAGCTCAAACAGAAACAACTGATAAAGAGGCGCCCTGGAAGGACTTGGGAACATCAATGAACTCAATTTCATTTGGTTTTGTCGCCACTGCAATTTTGGTATCTATGTTCCTCATAATGGCAATATTTGAGTATCTAATCAGACCAAGGCAATCATTAGAGCAGCCTCAAAACGAAAGTCCAGAGTCATTTGGGGAGAATCAACAGCAGTCTCAATTGCACTCAGTTGGAAAGCTTCTCAACTCCAAATCTGTAAGTTCAATTTCACTTGCACTGTTTGAATTTGTTCAAAGTTTGTGCATTTTTTTACTGTTTCATATTCTGAACGACTGAATTTATCAAATATAGCCCTAAATCCTAATCTCTACCTGAATCTACAGGAGGTTCTGGGTCCAACTCCTGATTTTTCTGTACTGATGCCAGGGCAGAGGTTTCCTACCTTTCTTGCTCAGCCTGCACCTCTTCTTCCTTGCCCGAGAGAAGGAATTTACTGGCCTTCCCATCACCAACATACATTTGATTGTCCGTAGCCTCACAAGCCTTATGTGGGAATATTCACTATCATTATCAGAGTCATTCAGTTGCACTATAGATTCTCGTGACAATGTGAGAAGAAACTATGTGAGAAATACTTTTTCTTCTCGGAAATAATTACAATGGGTGGCTTTTTTGGCTGGAATGATAAATTTTTATTTTTTAGTTTCAAAATCTATCTGCAATGTAGTTTGACCGTCAGTTTTTTCATCAAAGTGCAGTTTTTATTGCGAAGATTAGCTGAGATCTAATTAAGGAATGAGTGATAGAATATGCTGTAAAACAAACATAGCAATGTGACAAAAGTATGAAAATTCATTCGTATCTACAGAAAACCTGATGAAAAAGGGGTACAGAAATTGCTGTTAATCTTGACTATTTCTGCAAAACTTGTTGCATGTGAAACAGTAACAGAGCATTCAAACGATCATTTGAGTTTCAACTTCAATGACCATGAAATTTATTGTAAGATTAATGATAGTGCTGTGGTCTAATAACATGAATTTTGGATACAATATTGTCCATTAAGTGTAGTAAGAACCAAGTGTTATGTTAGCTGCGTCAAAGTTAGCAAGAACAGAATATCAAATTCGAGAGAAGGTAAAATGAATACTTATATTAACAATTATTTCTTCAAAAAATTCTACTCACGCTGCATGTATTAACCAAAGTGGAACAGGGAAAATTTCTCTCTCCCATTACTTATTCGGCCTCATGCCAATTTGCCAATTGAGGTCCTGGAGATTAAGTTACAGCTCATCAGACTTCACAAACACCTGATTAGCCGAGTTTGAACTTGTTTGAATTAAATTCTTTCTTAATTTTGAGTTAAATTGTTTCAACATAAACATGCCTCAGGCCACTTCAATATAAAAACAAATGTTTATAAAAGGAGGAAAAAATGTTAATTGGGCAACCTACATCTTATCCGAGCTCTTCAAACTTGCTACCATGTTCTTGTTTACCAAAAGCATAAACAGCTGAACAAATCTAGCTAGAAGTCCAACTTAACCCAGCTTCTTTTTTCACTCCTCTATTCTCCATTAACCTCCTCAAATGATTCTTCATGGTTCTATCATCTACATAGGCATACAAGTCAGATAGGATGACATATGGAGCCGAATCACACGGTTCCAAATCAATTATTTTCTCTGCTGCCACCTCTGCAAGCTTAACATCTCCATTTAATCGACAAAAGCTTAATAATGTTCTCCAAACTAAAGAACAATTTTGAACAGGCATGCTCTCTATAAACAACTTAGCATCCCACAATTTACCTGCCCTACACAATGTGTCAACCAAGCAAGCACAATGCTCTTCGCTTGGCATAATCCCATAAACCTCCTCCATGATTTTGAAATGATGGCATGCTTCAGAAACCAAACCCGCTCGACTACAAGACGAAAGAATCCCCATAAAGGTCGCGTTGTTCGGCTTCTCGCTAAAACTATTCATTTCTTCAAACAAAGAAATCGCCTCCTTCCCAAGCCCATGATGGGCATACGCATTTATCATCGAATTCCAAGTGATAAGATCCGGTTCCTTGGTTCTACGAAAAATCTGGGATGACTCATGTATGTTACCGCATCTGGCATACATTGTGATGAGCGAGTTTGAAACAGATAAGTTTAAATCAAATCCTCTTTTGACTGTTTGAGCATGGAACTGAAACCCCAATTTCAGGTTTGCAATCGAAGAACACGAGGAAAAGATGCTCGCATAAGTCATTTCGTTTGTCTCAATTCCATTTTCGTTCATCCTCACAAAAAGTTCAATAGATTCTGCTGGAAATCCATTTTGTGTGTAACCTGAAACCATGGCATTCCATGATACAGAATCTGGTGAAGGGATCTCCTGAAAGGCCAAATGAGCTTTCTCCATTTGCTTACAATTTGAGTACATGGTCAGCAAAGAATTCATCAGTGCTATATCAAATGCTAGCCTCATCTTGTGGATCACAGCATGGATGTGCTCCCCAATCAACAGCAAGTCAGCATGGCAACATGCATGCAGTAAAGCAGAATAAGAGAACTCATTAAGCTTAATATCTAACTTCAGCATATCATGCCAAATAGTAATAATTTTGTGGAAGAAACCAATTTTCGCATATCCCATGAGCATCATGTTCCATGAAAATAAATCAGCTTTCTCAGATTCCTCAAAAGCCCTCTCCATATCATCCACTCCTCCACATTGAGAGTATAGTTCTAAAATAGAGTTTTTGAGGTGAGAAATTTCATCAAACCCATTCTTTATGACCCAACCATGAATCTGGCATCCAAAATCTAGAAATCCCAGTCTGGAAGAGCTAGAAAGGACGCCGTAGAACATCATTTCATCCACCTGTGAGCCTTGAGATTGAAGTATGTGAAAGAGGTTTATCGACTCGTCATGGCGACCACAGCTCCTATATAACCCCATTATCAAATTTGATGACAAAGCATCCTTAACTTTGGTAGCATGGAAAGAAACAGCAGCATCTCCTATACTCTTAGTTCTACAATACATGGTCAATATAACAGTATCAGTCCATTGCTCAAAGCCTTCTCTAAGTTTGAGAATCAAAGCATGTGCTTTTCTCACATTCTGGAGAACAACAATGGTAGCACAACAAGATAGGAAGCTCAGAAAAGTAGATTCATTAGGCAAAATTCCACTAGACAGCAACCTTTGAACAAGGTTGAAGCCAGCATCACCCTCTCCATTATATGCATAGCCATTGATGAGAGAGTTCCAGGTAACTATATCTTTTGCAACACACAACTCAAACAGATCTTCTGCATCATGTAAAGTATAGGATCTTGAATACATTGTTATTAGAGAATTAACGACTGAAGCATCCATAACCATACCTACTTTTTCAGAAAAACCATGAATTTGGACACCGAAAGTTGCATTATCAGGACTTGAGCATAGACTCACTAAGCTAGTGATTGTGTAAGGGCTAACATGCAAGCCAATTGAGCGTGAGTGCTTAAACAATTCGACTGCGAAACTGAAGATATTATGGCTAACACATCCTCTCAACAAAATCTGAACAGAAATATCATCCAAAGCAGGCATATCATCTAACAACTTCTGCCAATCTTCATAATCTCCATATTCAACATAACACTTCAAGAGTGAGTTTCCCACAAAAGCAAAAGAAGAAAAACCAAACCTGATGATAAAGCTGTGAGCTTGCAGAGCATATATTGAATTTCCCATTTCAGCACATGCGACAATGACGGATACCAAGCTAGGGTGGGTTGGGAGAGTTCCGAGTCGTATCATGTCTCCGAAGCAAACAAATGCTTCTCTATAAAGCCCCAGGTTAACAAGCCCTGATATCATAATGTTCCAGGAAACCGAATCTCGTACAAGCATTTGCCTGAACATATTGCGTGCGTGAACAATCGCACCACTTGACAGGTACGCACAAAGCAGATTATTAGAAATATAGACATCAAATTCCAACCCAGATCGAACAAGGAGACCGTGGACCATCTTTCCAACAGATAGCAGGCGATGAGTTTTGGCGTACCGAAGAGCGGAGACGAGATTGGATGGTAAAGCGGCTTGGTCTTGCTGTCGTCTGCAATGGGGAGCAACCATGGCTGTAAAGGACCGGACAGCGGGCGAAGGCAAGCTATCAAAGCCATAACTTGATTGAGACAGAGATCTTGTGAATTTAATTAATACGTTGTGGATATCTGAAGAAACCAGTCTCATGTAAAGTATCCAAAATGAAATTTTTTTATTCCTTTTGCGGCCTGAAAGTTAAGCAAGAAGCTGCATTTGCAGAAAAAGCTACAGGAATGGAGGGGATGAAGTAGGAAAAAAAAGGTGAATTTGAAAAGATAGAATAAACCTGCAACAATCCTGTTCAAATCTCCCTCCTCTGTCCACTTCAGCTTCCTCCACCCAACCACGCGCGCAGATTCAAAAATAAGAAATTCATTAGTTTTTCCCCAAGCTGTCGCCTCATTTACAACAATCGATCACAATCACTTTTCTTTCCCATGGAAGCATATCATAGAACTGAGGAAATTTTAGAAAGGAGCATCGTTTGTGCTCTAATGCTAATCAAGTGAGAGTTTATCCCTCAATTCTTTTGTATTTATATATTTAACACCGCTTATTGGTGGTTATAATAAAAATGCTCAATTTTCTAGAAGAGGAGAGCAGTCTATTTTTATTGATTATAATGCTTTTGATAAGCTAACAAATCAAGATCTTCATATGGAGTAGACTCATAGAAGTCAAGAGCAATATGAGGGTCCATTTAGTTGGACTACTAAAACCATAAGATGCTCCAAGAGAATGACTTCTAATGCCCAAGGAGATTGCTTACAACCTCTCCATGGCATTTAAGTATATGAAGGCTTGTTGACACTTCCAACATATATAGATTTGGTTGGTTTTACTAGATCTTGTATTTTTATAGATAAAGGATCACTAATGTTGTTTGAATTACAACAACTGGGTGTAGGAACAGCAACACAATAATTGGAGAGTAATTAGCTTGGGGTGAATATTTGGTTGCCCCAACTAGTTTGCTACTAGCTCCAACTTATTAAGATGAAAAGAGACAAGTGAAAAGGGGCATTGATTGTGGACCGCAATAAACAACTAATAGATATACACCTAAGACATGTTATTCCAGTGTGATAGACTAAACCTAATAGCGTGCAAGTTTTGGTTGTTCTCGCCCAAGGCTTCATTTAAATATATTTAATTAATAAAAACATATTCCTTTATTGATTTAAATAACAATATTATTTGCTAAATTAACTTATTTTTTTTTATAATATCGTTCAATCGATAGAAATTTAAATAATTAAAATTTCTTTCATAAATTATTTATTAAATTTTAGTTAATGACCTATTACAATGGTTAAAATTTCATAAAATTATAGTTTTTTTAATGTATATTTAGAGTTTAGCGTTTAAGGTAAGCAAAGTACTCAACTAATTTTAATTTATAATCAATATTTCTTACTTTGTATAAATATATAATAGCTATCTCAAAAAAAATTTATTTTTTTTTCAATTCGTTATACATAAAGATACTAAACAATGTTTATAATAAATAAAAAATTTAATATTTTTTTCAAAAGCAATAGACAAACATTTTAAATAAAATTTATTTAAAACTATATAGAGACAACTGAAAAACAAATTTAATTTTCAATTTCAGTTGTTTTCTAAAATGCAAATTTTGATTGCGTCTTAATGATTCAGATATTATAAAATCACACTAAACAATTTTAACTTGAGCATCAGCTCATTTTTAAATTTTAATTATATAATGCATTTTTTCGTAATCATATTAATTCGGTGCTATTTTTTAATCCATTATAGCAGCAAATAATTATCAACTTCTATTATCATCATACCCACTTCAATGTAAATAATCAATCTTTTTTTTTCTGCTCTAATGGCAGAATATGTTTAATGATTATAAAAACAATAAATCATATTAGAGTGATTTTTTTTTTTAATTTTTCACTGAACACTTGAAACAAAGCATCGAACCAGTCTTCACCTCAGCTCAAAAGGATAGAAAGGGCCTTCAAATTCCTCCAAACTCAAAAGCATATATAAAGTCCCAACATACAGGAAATATTGTATGCACGCATGTAAGCGTTGAAGATAAATTTACAAATCTTATATATATATAACAAGCATGTTTGCAGCATAACAACATTAGATCTCTCACACCAAGAATTAAAGCAACAGATCTGAAGGCCTCATAGCCATCAGCAGTACATATTAAGCCACAAACTGCATAACTCCCACACAATTACATCTAAGATACCTCTGACATATATATATATATATATATATATATATATATCATTATAATTCAGCATTCACATCCACAACAAACCAAATCCTCACCCAAAACACAATCTTTGAAATCCACAACAATTTTCGCTTTCACCATCAGCCGTTGGCTAATATGAAGCCAACTCGGCACGATGCGGTGCTGTCGGTATGACTATTTTCAACGAACACAGATAACTAACTCTATTTACTATAATAATTAAAGGTACCAGGTAAGCAACTGTAATTTCACCCCGAAACAGTTCATAACAGCTCTGACAAATGCCGCAGTATATTTATGTCTTCGGCCATTCCAGCAGCCTGGAAAAATTGGAACAAACAGCCCTGCACAGTCTCACACTCGTACTGAGCAGCTTCCATTGTTAAGTCTTGTTTAAGAATTGTAGGGGCTTCCAACTCTTTCAGGAATACAGGAAGAGGCCTTCACATATCAAAGGGGCAAAAGAAGAACCACAATCATGTATGAACTGTTGTTGGGCCAGAGGAAATTAGATCATAGGAGATCTTCAGGCGAATTATAAGGTAGAAAATGCCTGTGTGTTCATTTGGTAGAGGCGAACAATCATAATGGCAGAGATGAATATGCGCAACTGTGATTTCATGTCATCGGCTAGAGAAATCCAATGCAGAATGAACGGTACCTTGTAAGTGGAAAAAAGCTGTGGAGGAGGACATAGTTACAGCATTTGATATTTGTAAGTTCATGTGAAGCAGAGAAACTAAAAAGTAAGACATCTAAGGGAATTCAGCTAAATAGACCATGCAAGCCATATTTACAAACATAGCACTCAAGTCTCTAGTATGGCACAAAAAAATAGCACTACCACCACTTTTTAAAAGTAAAATACACATTTTCATGCATGAATTTAAAGCACGAAAGTGCTATGTATGTAAAAATAAAAGTTTAAATGTGACGTGTAAATACATAAAAATTGTGTGCAATGTATTAAATTTTCCAAAAAGAAAATGCATACAAAGAAATAAATAATCAACAACTTGAGGAAAGGAGAATATACAAGGCAAACCCTACATCATGCAAAGGAAGACATGATGCAGTGGATACAAAACTGCAATTATAATTTTCTTTTGTTTGTAACAAGCAATGTGTACAGCATTTCGGATGAATACCACCATAACAGCACCTTGAGCTGCTGGTTTGTTCACAGGCAATAAAATCAAACCCATTGCTTAGAATTCTTCCAAAAATAGCCTCGTATGGTTCATTGGTTCCTGTAGGGCGGGGCCTCTACCAAATATATAAAATAGAACGAAATAGTGCAAGGCAAAGAAAAAGGCATACCAGCCTGCGCCACAATAAAATCATTCAACCCAAAGGGTGCTACGGCATGAAATGACAATCCAATGCACATGCACGAGCTAATCCATAATAAAGAAATATGATGAAAATGTAGAATTTTAACATAAATTGAACAAAAACATCATTACCATTAACCAAAATTGATCAAGTTGCTATATCAAACATAATATACGATCGAGCAAATTAATGTGAATCAAATCACCATCAATAGCAGCTGGACAACATCACAAGATGCACCATGAAAATATAGCACTTCAAAGCTAATATTTCAATCAATTCAGTTTAAGCTTGCTGCAATATGGGAAAAAAACGAGTGTATTAAACAGGTTAACACCAACGGAATTCCTTCCACTTAACACAACAAATGGGTTTAAAAACATAATCACAATTCAATCAAACATAAAATTATACTGGTCAAATACCTGGACAAAAGTCGAATATTGCATGAATTGGCAAAAGATCAAGATTTGCTTACATTCCAAACACTACAGTAAATTAAAGATATTTTATACAAATTGAAATAATAAAAAAAATATTGAAATATTCTATGAAGTATGCGGCAATTTGATGAACTCATATTGATATATGAGTTGGTGGAGTCAGAGAAGCACAGGGTGACAAGGTAGCTTGGAGAGTCGAAGCCATTTATCGACAATGTAGTGCAGTTGCCGCCTTAATGATCCAGATTTGATGTACATACCTAACTTTGAAGGTGGAAAAGCAACATCATCATCAAGGGATCACCAAAGCATACAGACGGGACTTGACCTCAAAACTCAAGTACTAAGAGCACACCCATTAGAGCACCAATAGTAGAATAAATGAACAATGACACAATAAACACAAGAGAAGGTGATGATACAAATGATTGGCTCAACAAATTTTTCAGATTGAGTCCGCAAAAGCTTAATAGTGGCTTCACCACAATATCTTTCACACTCGTTGTAACTTGAAAGGAAAGACATGCACTCTTATCATAGACGAAGGCAGTCATGAAAATGTGATGTCTACCAAAATAGTAGACAAGTCAAGCCTTATCACAAAGAAATGCACCCGGCATTATTTCGAATCTTGGTTGAAGAAAAGGAATGAGATCATAGTTGACAAGAGATATATTGTATAGCTCTCGATTGGAGACAAATTCTAAAAATACATGCGGTGTGGAGTAGTACCTATAAATGCCCATCACATCCTATTGGTTGTCTTTAGCAATAAAACTATTATACATGTCATGATGACTGCGGAAACAAATATTCATTCACCAAATATAGGAAACACATCTTACTCTTATTTTGGAAGTAGTCTGAGGAATGGGAGTTCATAGAAATTTTGAGACTATAGTGCCACATGCTATCTTTTGGCCTTGCGAGAAGCAACAGGGAAACTATCATTAGTTGTCCAAGAAGGTAATGAGTCTAAGGAGCCAAGAACAAACATAATGCAGCTCCTACTAAGAGAGTTTCATATGTTGACCAACAACCTACCCCCTAGATTGCCACCACTAAATATTGTGTATGTGTGCATATTAATTTTTATAACAAAAGCTAAAAACAAAATGTTTTGAATATGCTAAAAATTTAGTTAATTTGAACCAAGTGGCACTATCATTTTTTGGATCTAATTATTATCATTTTTTGGATCTAGTTATTATCATTTTTTGGATCTAGATAAACCCTCAAATTCTAAACAATCTGATTTGGCTTTTATCATAGAATTCAATGTTCAGTATCTTTGCCTTCTTAGTTTAGCCGCAGGACGCCTTATATATAGTTGACTCGTTAACTTATAGAAATCTACAACATAATTCTCCAATGCTCAACAATTTCTGAAATGTGAGGCCACAATCAAGTCAAATCAAATTGTTTTCCCCATGTACCACCTTCAACATTTTGTCTCAATTTGGATGCCGAGAATTTGAGGGAAAAAATGAAAAATAGTTGAACAACTTGAATCAGTTGCTATGAATTCCTATAAACTATTAGGAATTCATTCCAATTCCTTAATCTTTATTCAATCCAAACAAAGACTTTATTTCAACATGCATTCTTGTGCTTGTCTGATAGTGTAACCATAAAAATTAAATAAATAACAAATATGGTCTCAAAATTTACTATTGTAGTTTTCATGCCAAGAAACGTAATTTAATAGAAATTAGATCCAAAAAATGAGAGATACAAAGAAGGCTATAAACGTAAGATACTATATTTGTCCTCTTCCAGCTTTAATGGGTGAGCATGATAGAATCCAACCAACAAAACTGATATGTAAATTTAAAATGGCTTCTAAACATTTCCTGTTTCCAACATTTTACACTCCTATAGAATTAAAAGGTGACTACCACGTAATTTGCAAACAAATATAATTTCAGGGTTTTCAATAAATAATGCACGGGTAACTAATAATAACGTATAATAGTTGCCAAGAGGGAGTTCCTATTTGGACTAGAGTTTCTGATAGGGTCCTAACAAAAAATGGAAGACTAAGCCTTGGCTGTCTTAAGCAAAAAATTTCTGAAAAAAAAAGGATAGCTTCTACAAGTTGATATTAACAATTTGCATACTGCCAAAGAATCACTGATCGATGGGGATCATTTTGTCTTTGTCATCTCTGATAAAAGTTAAAGACCAGCCTTTAAGATTTTAGAGCAGAAATCAATGTCCAAACAAAATGAATAGGCCCCAGAACCCAACTGGAAAACTACTCATACATTCTGTCGAATGTTACAAGCTTAGCATTACAAATTCTATAGTTTTGTGATTTTATGTAAGAAAAGCTCATACTATTCAACTTTGAACACTTAAACATTAAGCATGTAACTAAAAAATACAATATCACTTAGATGCACGTAACTGAATAATTATAATACCAACCACTAAAATAGGAGCTTAAATTCATGTGACAGAAAATTCAACCTGCAGTGTTTAAGAGAATAAAAACTGTTAACGGAAGACTAACAAAATAGCACCTATTTGGGAATCTGAGGAATTATGGAACTTGCAACATTTCACTGCTACAGGAGATAACTAATAGAACAAGATTCGCTAAGCAGATTTTTGGATTATTTATGAAGAGAGTTTTATCAAATTTTATACTCTAGAAATGCATCTCACCGTAAACTGACAGTTGCACTGACACAAAATGAAAGTAATAAAATCTGAAGAAAACTTACATGACAAAGGAGAATCACGAAGCAGAGCCGGACTTCTGAACCCATACTTGTTTCTATAAAAACAGAAGAAGGCTATTAGCACATCTTATTGGTGATAAAGCCACTTAATAACACTAAATACTGTGCTTTCCACAGCAATCAACTCACTTCGTATGGATTAGCGCCTCTTTTTGATAGTTTAGTCTCCGTTGCACTTGCTGGGACATCCAAATCTTTTGAACCATGAACTATTCCCCGCCGGCCTGAATGCCTATTGGCACCTAAAGAAGTAATATATCTCCCATGAAATTTACTGTGAAAGTAAGAGAATGCAGAATAAACATGGTAAATCAATAAAAAGATAGTTCATGGATATGGTGAGAACCAACCATTGTCCAAAGAAGCATGATGCCCTCGGCTACCTCCAAAGCTCTTAGATTCTGAACTTCTATTTAAACTTGGAGCATCAAATTTATTGTTTCTATGGCCCGCCCTTATTTCATTGTTTGGGAGCAAATTAGTGCCTCCATGTCCTACATTCACAAGACCAATATTTTTTCAGTGATGTTTCAAATTCATTTGAAGACCGTGAAGAATGAAATATGAGAGAAAAGTCTTGCACTACCATCAAAAGCATCAGAGCGATGAAGGGGCGCCCATACCCCACGATCAGGTCTATCTTTATTTCTCATGCGCTTTTCAAACTTATTATCACTAATAGATACAGAAGTAGGCAATTCGCTTGAAGCATCCTTATCAACTTTATCTGATTTTAAATCAGCATCAGAAGCAGATTTGTGTGGTGCACCAGAAGCTTGTTCCTTTGAATTTGGGTGCAGGATAGGTGGCCGGCGAGGGCGAATATCGTTCTCTATGTTACTTGTAATCATCTGATGGTCTGGTTGAGATGCTGACACCTGATGCCCTTCCTTAGATAATATACTTTTAATAATTCTTCCAGGCACTGCAAGCCGCTGAATCTGTTAAGATAAACAGAGCCCGAGTGAGTTTCTGATTAATGATTTTAAAAGCAGTATGTGGCTATAATTAGCAAATCAATGTCAAACAATTTGCTAATAAACGCAAGTACATTAAGAGAAAAATAATTTCATTGATATAAATCAAGAAGACAAACATTGACATTTGCTTACATGAGAACCTTCACGTTCTTTTCCTTTCAAAAGTAAAAGTGCCTTTTTCCCTGTTTCTACAGAAACCGGCACTCCAGATACAAGTCCATTGGCATCGGTCCCTACAAAAATGCGAAAAGAGGTCCAAATAAAATTTAAAAAGAAAATATAGATGATACAAAAAGAGATATTGTCGACAATGTAAACAGAGAAGTAAAAGCCCTCAAATGGATCATACCAAATATTTTTATAAGTTTTCCAGCACAAAAACTATACATACTAGACATTAATTGTCAAGCAAGATACCCCTGTCAAGCAATATGTAATCAGAAAGCCCCCATTAATCTTGTCAGCAAGTAGGTATATCCTTTTGTGATTAGAAGCACTGAGATGCAGAGTTGGGACTCGGGAAAGGGTTAACCCCAATATTTTTTGTTGGTTTAAGTCCAACATCTTTAAATGTACGGATTCAAGATATAATTTAGGTTTCTTTATATTGTCTATATGCTTAAAGGTAGTTGTTCCTTGGTGTCCGGTGAGTAAACAAAATTCACATTGAAAGAATTTTTCACTTCAAACAAAAAAGGAACCAGGTTCTTAAGATATAGATACTGAGAGACCAAACAAATGATGCCCCAATAGAATATACACTTTCCTAGTAAGATGAAAAGAATCATAGTTTATAGCTATATATAATTTGCTTTCTTTGGATTCATCATCAAAGTAGCATAGCACTCCAAACTAGCATTGTCAATCCTCTTCACTGAGCTCCAGTCCAAAAAGTCACAAGGTTTATGTGAGAAAACAATTCTACAATCTTCACCTATAAATATTTTGCTTGCAAATAAAAAAATTAAAAGGTGATATTTGAAACATACGATGCTGAATTTAGGAGCAGCCCAAAGTTAATTAAGATGGTTCCTATCCCAACAGTAAGAGATAAAGATACATCGTTGATTTTGTCTTTGAGGTTTCTAGATAAGGGAATAAAAGATGAGAATAAGTGAATACAACTTGTTATATGATATGAAGCACTTGAGTTGATGATCCAGGATTCCTAATCTCTCTTAGTACAAGGGCCAAAAGAAAGCTACCTTTCTAGGCCATTAGAGGAGCTGAAAGGCTCTTCAGGAGCAAGCAATCTTTATAGAAGGTCCGATTGCTCCTTGTTCAAGAAAACGTTACCAATTATGTCACAAATTTAAGTATAGCATCTCAATTTTGATTTAATAGGTTTGAGCATCATTGCTATTATATTCACAAACATTCCAATTAAATAACCTGCTGAGAAGTTTCCAACAATTTTCCCATATGTGATAAATCTTTTTGCAAACATCAAACTAGAGATTGCCTCATTTTCCGTGCATTGAGTTAATTCCTTGATTTGTTTCCAAACTCATGATAGCAAGAGCCAAACCTACAATGTTGAGAGGGTTCTTGGCGGCATCTAGCATAATTCTCCGTATGCTTTCTTATCATCAAACTTCAGTAAATACTTCTTTTTATTTGGATAATGAATGAATTCAAAGATTTCTTTCATAAACTTCGTTAACCTCCTTGTTGAGGATAACTAGGAAGTCATAATTTTTTATTTTCTCCACAAGTTACGATATTTTAATGCATGCTCTCTACAGCACTCATGTAGCTTGAAAATGTCAAGTTCTTGTCAATATTGTTTAAGTGGTGAATTATTTGGTGACATTCATACTTCCTTGCTTGAGTTCTTTGGCATAATCATGTAATTCAGATAATTGTAAAAAAAGTTAGATCAGCGAACACCATATTGATTTTCTCATCCATTGCAGGAGCAACGTTGTTATGTACAGATATCCAATGTGTTTTTCCATAGCACTAATAAGTCAGAAAATTGGAAGAGCATTGTTGGTGCCCCACTAACATTGGGCTGAGGGAAAGCTAGCGGGCCGAACAGCATAATGCATAAAAATATCGTAACTTGTGGAGAAATAAAGATAGAATCGAACAGCATAATTCTTTTGTCCAGGATTCCAAAAGAATCGAGCAGCATTTAGGTTGGCACTTGCTGCTTTCCTTTCATGTCTCCCACCTGGATCGAACAGCTTTTCAAAAGTGGCTTTCCTTTCATGTCACCCGCCCGAATCGAGCAGCTTTTGGAAAGGGCAGCAATGCCGCCAGCCCCTTTCTCTCCCTTCCTTTCTCGTCATCTTTCCTTTCTGGTGTCCCACCTAGCTAAGTCTATTTATATGCTTATTTTCTGAGTGTATTGGCAGCTTTTGCTTGTTTTCTAATTTTATATGCTTGTTCTACTTTCAGATTTCTTGCATGGAAACTTTTTTCTGTTCTAGGGTTGTATCTGGGAGGTGGTTGTGCTCCGGTTGTATTCTCCTCCAAGGTGGAATAGTATCCTTCCCTTTTACCATTCCTACTCCCTCTCCTCCCCCCTCCAGCAACCACCGGCCTCCCCATCATTCATCCCCGCACCCAGTCACCCTTCCCCCAACGGCTTGCTTTTGTTGTTCAGCTCCTCAGATGTCTCCCAAGCCTTAAATCGCTCTATCACTATAGTCCAGCATTGTTTTTTCCCTCCTCAGCCTTCATCCCAACCCCGGTCACCGCTATTATGCAACAAAGCCTGCTGCATAACATGTCCAGGATTCCAAAAGAATCGAGCAGCATTTAGGGTGGCACTTGCTGCTTTCCTTTCATGTCTCCCACCTGGATCGAACAGCTTTTCGAAAGTGGCTTTCCCTTCATGTCACCCGCCCGAATCGAGCAGCTTTTGGAAAGGGCAGCAATGCCGCCAGCCCCTTTCTCCCCCTTCCTTTCTGGTCATCTTTCCTTTCTGGTGTCCCACCTAGCTAAGTCTATTTATATGCTTGTTTTCTGAGTTTATTGGCAGCTTTTGCTTGTTTTCTAATTTTATATGCTTGTTCTACTTTCAAATTTCTTGTGTGTAAACTTTTTTCTGTTCTAGGGTTGTATCTGGGAGGTGGTTGTGCTCCGGTTGTATTCTCCTCCAAGGTGGAATAGTATCCTTCCCTTTTACCATTCCTACTCCCTCTCCTCCCCCATCCAGCAACCACCGGCCTCCCCATCATTCATCCCCACACCCAGTCACCCTTCCCCCAACGGCTTGCTTTTGTTGTTCAACTCCTCAGATGTCTCCCAAGCCTTAAACATTCCTTTGCTTCCACCACCCCTGTCAACCATCCAGACCCACCTAGACGACCTCCACTACCCTTGTAATACACCTTAGAGGTATTTGTTTGTGTCATTCATGTTTTGTGTTTTTATTTTCTATTGTGTTGTGTGTAACCCTATCTCTATATTAATAAAAAAAAATTGTGTTCCACCTGTTTTCTTACTCGGTCCGGCATCATTTGATATCAAAGCTAGGCCAACTCTAATCTCATCCTAGGGTTTCCTAGCATCCGCCTCAACCCCAACCATCTCCACCAAAATTTTTTCTTTCTGATTTCCAAACCTCCAGCAAGAATTTGACCTAACCCTAATTAACCCCTTGCTGATTTTAAAAATCAGCAACCACAATTTATATTTTCTACACTGTTAACGAGTCTCATACACCCTCTTTCACCTCCCAACCCTAAACCCTAGCCATGCCACCAGCAAGGTACATACCTGAGTCTTCCTGGAAGAGTGAGTGATCCGCCGACTTCAGCGGTGACTTACAACATTGAAGATGAAATCCAATGGGAGGTTATCCTCAATCATGATCCGAAAGGTCAAAAGAAAGAACGAGAAGATATGAAGATGAAGCAAGAAACACAATGTCAGTTCCTACCAGCTCACTACTGCCAGAAGTTGCAGACTCTAGCTTCCGAAGTGGAGAGAACGCATCACCAAGCGACCCCCCTTGCTACTATATAGTGGAACCAATTCGTAAGTCTATCACAGCAAGAAATCATTACAAATGTCACAGCTTTGGACATGTTGAAGCAAAATGCACAACCATGGGAAGTGATCTACTTCACCTAAAAGGCGTCATAAAAAAGTTGGGTAAATATGCCGCAAACGCTGAAGACAGTGAGAACATAAAAAAGGAGAATCGGCTATCAATTGAAGAAATAAACGGTGATCCAAGAAAAGAGATCCTCGATTATCAGCCAACCAGAAATAGAGAACCAATTCCAATTGAACCTGAGATAGAGATTTCAACTAAGGTAACAATGGTCATTTTGGAAGGTAGTGACCTTGATGTAAGGGGCATTCATGCAGAATGTAAAGTAGTGGTACCTCGAGCTACTGTTTTGCAGGCGTTCAGAGGAACATCAATAGGACTGACCTAGGATGTTCAAAAAGGGAATGCGTTTAAGGAGCCAACCATAGATACAGGGCCACCACATATCAAAAAAGCATTGCAACTTTTTCAGATGTATAGACCCCTTCCTGAGTTACCATTACAAAGGAAGGTCCAACATGCCAAAATTGGGGTCATTTTGTGTTGGTCGGGAATATTAACAGGGATTATTCAGAGGTTATTTTCAGTGCAGCAAGGTACTCATCGTCAGATGTCCTGACAGAAGGGGTGAATCCCACCTTTGTTATGGGCCTAGGAGCTTGATGGGGATGAAGATTCTTCAATAAGATCCAGGTACTATCAGTGAAGAAGAAGTCTCTCCTGAGGGGGTCCTAGTGAGAGGGGTGCAGCCTGCCACAAATTTTACCCTAGAATTGATTTCTCTTCCCATACTAGTTCCTTAGCTACACTCAGTTGATTATGAGTAATAGAAGAAGCAAATCAAATCAAAGCTCCCTCAACCCTAGAAGACTAATGCGAGGCTGAGGGAAAGCTAGCTGGTTCAACCAGCTGGCAGATGGACCAACAGGAATAGAGCGGCTTTTAAGGTGCACTTGCGGCTTTCCTTTCATGTCACCCACTCAGGTCAAACAACTTTCCTTTCATATCTCCCGCCCGGATCGAGCAATTTTTGGAGATGTCGGCAATGCCGCTAGCCCCTTTCACCTCCTTCCATTCTCTTCATCTTTCCTTTCTTGTGTGTCATCTAGCTAAGTTTATTTATATGCTTGTTTTCTGAGTTTATTGGCAGTTTTTGCGGTGTTCCACTATCAGATTTCCTGTGCAGAGAGTTTTCTGTATTCTATGGTTGCATTTGAGGAGGTGGGGGTGCTCCAGTTGTATCCTCCTCCAAGGTGGTGTTGTATCTTTTCCTTTTACCATTCCTGATCCTTCTCCATTCAGCAGTCGTCAGCCTCCCCATCCTTCATACCCGCACCCGGCCACCCTCCCCCCAATGGCTTGTTCTTGTTGTTGAGCTCCCTAGACATCACTCCAGCCTTCAACTGCTTTGTCCCTACAGTTCAACATTGTTGCCCCCCCTCCCCCCCTTTAGCCCTCATCCCAACCTCGATCATCATTGTTCTACAGGAAAACCTGTTGCCCAACCCTCCATCATTGCTGCCCCTGCAGTTCTGCACCTTCCCCTCAGTGCCACCAGCATTCATTTGTTGCCACCACCCCTACCAACTATCCCGACCCACCTAACCAGCCTCCACAGCCCTTAGAATGCACCTTAAAGTGTCTTCTTGTGTCGTTCAAGCTTTGTGTTGTTGATTTCTGTTATTTTGTGTTGCAACTCCTGTCCCCATATTAAGAAAAGTTTATTTTTGTGTTCCTACCATTTTCCTACTTGGTCCAAAATCACCCACACTGAGAAGGAATGATCCCAGCGTAAGGATGCATGCTGGTACCATTTAAGTATTGCTCAGATACACAATATTTTATCTTCCTCAACCATTATTTGAACTAGACAAGCTTATTGAAAAAATTTCTTCCCATTGAGTCTATAGGATGTCATTTGAAGCGGTGCGCGCACAATGAAGACTCCTAGATTGATTGTTAGCTGGATAAGGAACACGAGGTAATCTTCTCATCGTCCTTGCTTGAACATATCAAAGCCCTACGTAGTCATCAGCCATCAAATTTTGCCAAATGTTGACTCTAATACCATAATGAAAAGAAAAATGGAGGAAATAAGACGACAAATTTTCTGATTCAGCTACAGCAGTTTGGCAAAACATGGGCATTAGAAACCACTTGCAAAGCTGTAAATTTGGAAAAAAAAATAATCTATTTGAAAAACTACTAGAAATAGCGTGGAGAGAATCAGCTAAATATTGCAACAAAGACTTCCCATAAAAGGGTCCAGTAACCAGAAAAGGGAAACCACCAGCTGCCATCCATAATCCACATAAGAAAACATGCCAATAACCAGCCGAACTAGTCATCAAGGGTGTAGTCAAATATTGCATAGCCTGCTTTCAAACTAGAGACAATTGAAGTGCTTACTAGAATTACTATAGAAGAACTGCAACAGGGGAATATAGGAAGATAGCTAGCTTTCCATTTTCATGAAAAATTACGTGTTGGATTTAGGGAATAAATGACCATCTAATTTAAAAAGAACACAGGCTGGTTTCGGAGAAAAAACCACAGTTAATACAAGGCAACAAATAGCATTTAACAGACATATAAAATGGACAAACAACATCTCATAATTAAGTCATAGCATCATCAAGGTAGATTAGAATATTGATTGGAATGACTAAAAGACAGGATCTGACATATCGAGCACAGATACTAACACAGGATAGAGAGCATTTGTCCATAGAACACAACATATCAGAAAAAAGCAGAATAAAAGTATCCACGCGATATTTCTTTTACAATTTATTGATATAAAAATGTACAACTAAATAGCCTAAAGTTATCTAAAGTTAAACTTTTCTATTAAAAAAGAATCACAAAATGTGTTACATGAGAAGCTTTAAAATCAATAAAAGAAGGCCTAAATTTTAATACTTTATAGAATAAGCTTGATAAACATTTCCAGTCATCATTAAAGAAAATTTATCAATATCAAGATTGCGTCATCCACCTAAAATGCCAAAATCTTAAATAAAATAAAGTGATCAATAATCTTCAACCTAAACTAGAGAAAGCTTATGCGTGTTGCAAATATTTCTGATTCAAATCTTGAAAAGAAACACATTAGACGCGATTTCAACATGCTAGAGCATATCAGAAGCATGTGTCTGAGAAGTGTTTGACACGAGCATGAAAGGCTTTTGAAGAGACTATGTTTCATATGGTGTGATAATTAATAATATCCTGCCATTAAGTTTATTTTGCACGAGTAAACAATACAAAGTGGCATGAGTAAATCACATAAAATAGGCAACTATATCCAACAAAATTTCCACACAAAAAAAGCCAATTAGAAAAAAAAAATTGATTACTTGGAACAATCAATTGAATTAATGGAATCAGATAATTTAGGTTTTTAGGACACTAACAAGGCTATGTATATGGCTAATTGGGTTTCATAAAAACACTCAAAAAAATACATATAAAATAAGAAGAAAAAAAAACTGAGCAAGCTGAAAAAAAGGTTTAAGAAATCAAGAGGATGCCCATTAGGCCAATTGTTGGGGAGAGCCAAATTGCCAAAAATATCATGGAGGCCTGAAAGGCCGTGTCTCATCTCTTCTTCCATCATTATCCAGAAGGATCAAGTCATCTAATATAATTAATGTTAATCGCCTTTAGTGGTTGTCATTATATCTTGCTAGCTAGCAACAGACAAGAGTTATAAAAGTTTGCCATTGAAACTCTCTCTGATTTTTTCATAAATAGGAGAGCATAGCAAGACAAAAGGAATGCATGTCATCATTTATGTGCCTACCATTTTAAGAAGAAACGAAAAAACTTTTGCCTCATTTTCTCTCTCTGAAATAATACATCCTATAAAATGGGATTTCATCTCTAGAAATGATTTTGAATCATTTTCATAGCAAGGATGGGATGATTCCTTCAATGATGTATCTAGTCGTGGGCACATTCAAATGCATTTCTGTAATGCTTGCAAATTTCGAACTTGCTAGTGTCGATTTCGTGCTTTTAAGAAGAGAGACAAAGAAAATGGGAGACGAAGGGTAATCGATGAAAACACGAAGTGATGGGAGGGGAGATAAGCAGGTTCGTGCAGCCTACTTAAATGAAGGAGATAGTTCCCTATTCAAAATCGAAAAGGCAAGCGAGAGAGAGAGTAGGGATATCGGGAGAAGTAAGAAAAGACTTAGGCTTGAGGCTCAAACCGAATACACGAGATTATTCAATCAGAAAAGCAGAAGCAACACTCGAATGAGGGAAAAAGAAGAATAGGGTGATTATTGAATGCAGGCTTCATGCAGGATTTGACACACGGAACAGGAGAATGAGACCGAGAATTGGAGCTGCGAACAATGTACAAATTTTCGCACGAGCAGTAGCAACCAGGATTGATAGCATGCTCAGGGATAAAGAGAGGGCAAACCGTGAGCTTAGGTATAGAGTAGGAGAAAACTCAATCAAGAGAAAAATAATAAAAAAAAAAAACTTGAGTTGTTATTTCTATTCAGGCTTTCTTATGTATAAATCACAAATCCTAAACTTAGTTTAATTTTGAAATAAATGCTTAAGGAGCTTTTGGGAAACCTTAAAAAATAATTATGAGAAATAAAATAAAATGAATATTTAAAATATGACTTGAAATAAAATGAGAGGGGGTTATCATCAATTATAATAATGTAAAATATGATTATAAGTTTGGAAAGATTAAAATTCTAAAAAATTAACTTATAATTTAACATTATTGTTACAAATTTAAGAAAATGATAATAATACTAATAGTATATAGTTAACATTGTGTTGATAGTATAAAATAAGTTAGATATTAATTTAGATAATTTAAAAATTAATGATCATTTATACATGTAAATAAAGTAATAATTAGGATTGAATTCATTTAAATGTTAAAATTTTCATATTATATGCAAGCTATTTACATTAAAATTTAAAAGATATTCTAAAATTCTAATAAGAACCAAAATAATTAAATTTTGACAAGATGCCAAACAAATTTTAAGTGAGTAATACAAACATAATTATTAAATAACGGTTAATTAATGTGCATAAATATAATTTAATGAATTAAAAAGCAATGCATAGCTTTTAAAAGAATTAATTGAAATATAAAATTATAATAATGCATAATAATTTCAAAACTTGCATGTTAATAATAATATTATGTTATGGAGTAGATTAGGCGATTTAAAATAATTATGATACATATATTTGAGTAATAAAAAGTTAAAAAAGATTGAATAAAAAAAAAGATAATTACCATAAACTATATGGTATAGGTGACGCATTGAAAGGGTTTGTGGTTCTGGAGTAATTGAAGCAGAAAATCAAATCATCGGGCTTCAATATGAGAAACCACAACTTTAAATTATAGTAATATTTTGTTTCTTATAAACAAAATAGAGTGCATACAAGATAAATGATAAATTATTTGCTCTGTAAATTGTGTTAATCATATTGAATTATTTATTATCGATCTTTATGCATGTTTATATTTATTTATATCATATACTAATTATTGAGTATTATATAATATCATTATGATACTAGTTGAGTAGTTGAGGATGCTAAGATACTCATGCACATAAACTAGAAAATAATAACAATATTGAACTATCTTAATTGCTGCAAACTTAAATGGTGCTCTTGTGATTGATATAAACAGTAAGATTGATAAGATAAGATAATATATTACATGATAGAATATTTTAAACATTTTTTGAATGGTCAAATTGACTAATAAATTATCAATTATTTTTAATACTAAGTTATTATATTAGCAAGCATAGTTTACAAATATGAGTACTCACTGCGAATTAATAGGTCATATTATTTTGGATTGAATGATTTCATGTTTAATCTTGAATTAGAAAAAGAGTAACAAGAAGGAGAATTTATATAGAATACACACTTAATATGAAAGAAAGTATATTTATTTTTAATTGTTTTAATTTTTTTTATTAGTAGCTTTTTTATTTTATTTAGATGATTATTACTTAATGATGGAAATTGATTTTCACTCGACCGTCTGTTTCTTCCTCGATAATTGTAAGCCCTCAGGCTCAGTCATGACAATTTCAATAAATGAGAGGAGAATGACTAATAAAATTTGCAATGGAATCTCAAGCTCCACTTGGTTAATCATTCAAAGAAGCTTGCCAAATTCATAAGAGGGGAGAGGAAAATCCTAAGCGAGAAAGAGCATAAAATTTCAAGCAAATCTCTTCATCCATCAAACTTAAAATTTACATTCAAATCTTTCATGAAACTGTGGAACTCTCTTTTATCTCTGGATTCAAGTTATCTATTCATTAATGATTCATTATAATCTAGGTTGGGGCCATTGGGTGACAGTGTGACACTATAAAATCCAATTATGCTGCAATTTTATTTTAGGCTAGTCAAAAAGCAATCAAAATTTCTCGAGCTGGAATAAATAAGATTAATTCAGTCAAAGCTTTAAGTTTAGATCATTAGCCTTCAGTTTGAGATGGAACACAAGAACCCTTCATATTACTTCTGAATTAGCAGAGATTAACTATACCTTCTCACATGAAACACATGGGAAAATGCCACAGAGTAGGTGACGTGTTACCAGAGCTTCCAAGGCGCTATGGTGCTAGCGCTGCAATTAGTATGAAATTCCCATTTTCTATCCTTAGAAGCACGCTTTCAAATAAAAATAATAAGAAAAAACAACTCGGCTCCATTAAAAAAAATAACCAATTGCAAGTTAAAAGCTCATACACTGAGCAAAAGGCTGCTACATAATAAAATTAGCCAACATAGTCCTCTTTTTTTTAAGAGTTTGTAACTAGAATGAGGAATTTCTGCAGGATCTATAAAATTTTAAGATGTATTTTGCAAAATATTCAGAATGTTTCATCAACGATGGACCAAACAACAAAACAAAAAACAAAAAAAAAAAAAAAAAAAAATCACTAACAAAAAAACACAGGGAATCAAAACGTCTATGGGGCCATACAGAACATTATATTTTCCTAAGAAGTGGCATGGAGCTGATCAAGGTGCTAGCGCTGCAATTAGTATGAAATTCCCATTTTCTATCCTTAGAAGAACGCTTTCAAATAAAAATAATAAGAAAAAGCAACTCGGCTCCATTAAAAAAAATAACCAATTGCAAGTTAAAAGCTCATACACTGAGCAAAAGGCTGCTACATAATAAAATCAGCCAACATAGTCCTCTTTTTTTTAAGAGTTTGTAACTAGAATGAGGAATTTCTGCAGGATCTATAAAATTTTAAGATGTATTTTTGCAAAATATTCAGAATGTTTCATCAACGATGGAACAAACACAAAAGAGAAAAAAAAAAAAAAAAAAAAAAAAAAAAAAAAAAAAAAAATTCGCTAACAAAAAAACACACGGAATTAAAACATCTATGGGGCCATACAGAACATTATATTTTCCTAAGAAGTGGCATGGAGCTGATCAAGCATAGAAATAATTTTCCCAGGAAACAAAACAAAAGAAGGCTCCATAATTGAAAAAGAAAAGAATATGATTTCAAATTTCAGACCTGTTTCATCCGGATTGTCATTTTCGATACTAGAAAATGGAAATTTACTGGGTTTGTCGGTAAACTGTTCATCCCTCCTTGGCACTAATATGTATGTTGGCTTTTCCTTGCCAGAACCATTTTTTGCACTGTCCTTTGAAATATACTGCACCTTGAATAAAAAAAATGATAGAAGAATGTCTCCAAACAATACATCAATACTATCTATAGTTACATAAACAAATCAAGATTGAACCATATCAGAAATGCGACAAAGAAACACTAATATAAAAGAACATGATCCAAGGAAATAAAAGAAAACAAAAGCCCAGTGTACAACAAAAGGGAAAAAAATGTTAGTTCTGGAAATACTTGGAAAAAATGCAGCTATGTCGTAACAAACATTTTATGTACCATTCAAGTGTTTTAGTCCAGCGGATACTACCAAACATGATGCTATGAGCAGCAAAATAGAGCGTTAAATGATCATTTTGTGGAACTGTAAAAGCCCCAAGATAACTAGCATTCTACGTCAATGATGTGATTTTTTGTATTTACATATTACACAAATTCAAAGCTCTACTTTTGCGTTGGACAAAAGCTTAATTACCATTTTATGGACATGTCCACCAGCCAGATAAAAGTATCTCCATGAACATGCTGAAATATTTGAATTTCCATCAGGGATATTTATGCAAGCTTGTATGACATTCAATGACAAATTACTTTTTAAAGCTTGTCTAGCTATCACTAAAATATACGTAAAAAGCTGAAAGAAACAGTTCGGTACAATGCCTTGAGCACTTAATCTATATGGTATACTAACTCCTTAAATAGTACACAGAAAGCCAGAGAACATAAAAAAATGTGCTGATAATCTGAAGAAACAAAGGGAATAATGTCAATAATATGGCAGCCTCAAGTTCCCTAATATGCCAATGTGCAAAAACAGGATAGAGCAATGCAGCGTGAGCAGCCGCTTGCCAGCAGTCACACGAAAAGCACTATACCGATACTTAAATAAAAGCAAAACAACACTGATGAACAATGATAAAAACCTAAAGCTATAAAAATCCAAGTCCATAGAAGAGAAGAGCTTTCTCAATGCTGCAATTCTCCAATTAAGCAAGAAAGACCTTCAGTGACTTAATATTAGGATTGTGATGTAGTTATTTCAATAACCTTCTGTTATGATGGTGCCCCGGGGCAATTTAGTCTTTATTAGCCTAAAGGCAATTTATTCATTGGTCATTTATTATTGTTTAGTATAAACAGGTCTGATATGCTTAGGGTTATGGATATGCATGAGATTAGGTTTTGACCTTAGGGTTAGGGGTTGGGAGAGATTTCCTACCTCTCGAATTGTAGGATTTGGGAGAGATCGGATATCTCTCGAACTGTAAGTGCTTATCTATATGTATTTGTATTTGTGTTATTTGGTGTTCCTGAAATATAACATTTGTTGCCCTAATTTATGTGTGGAAATAAGTGTAAATTCTTAGCAAATTGGTCTCAAAGCATTCAATTTTTTGGGAAATCAACCACTGTGATTGCTGCACAGAGAACTTCACTCGCCCTCGGCGCCTAAAATTGCAATTCAGTAGGCGATAAAATCTTGTTGGGAGGCCAACAATGGAATTGTGACACTCTTTAACCGGACCTTATGCTACAAGGCAATTAATGGGAAGCCAATGTGGGATCACAACGCTAGAGTTGTGATAGCTGGGAAGCCAATGCGGGATCGCGACGTACAGCAAATCTCGCAGTACAGTCACGATTGGAGCTAGTTGGAAAGCATTGTGGCGCGTGTAGGTGTCTCTGTTGCCACTGAATCGAGCGATACAATCGTGATTTGAGACAACAAAGAAGCAACGACAGGATCACGAAATAGTATAAGGGTTTGAAGAAGACACAAACCACGGGATAGCAGCATACAACGCCTCAATCGATGTCGCGTGCAGATTTAACTGCATCTCTCATTACAGTCGTGATATGGCTACATTTGGACTAGCTGAGAAGACGAGATCGAGGCCCATTGATAGAGGAAAGATTTTTCTCAATTGAAAACAATTCGAGAGATTGGGGGAAATGATAAGGATTATCAAGATGAAATCATAGACCCCGGCGACGATTCAGTTTACAAACTTAAACCAAAGGTTGACCAAAGAATCTTCGGCTAAATTGAAGGGGAAGGAGATCAAAAGAACATGAGGAGAAAAGAATCCACTATCAAGAACCACCTCCCAAGGTTCCGTTGGGGGTGGATTAGAGATTGTCAAGGGAGACAACTGGGCTGAAACATGGAGGAGTCATGCAAGCAGTACTAAGGAGCATGAAGAAAGAAGCAGAGAGGTCGAGATGGGAGGAATGACTATGAACGAAAGAAATATTTTTTTCCTTTGATGCATGGAAAACACCGGGGGAAGAAGAAAGTTGGGATGGAGATGCTAGATTTAGGAAGTTGAAGATGGCGACTTCGAAGGAAAATATCACTTTGAAGAATTTCAGAATGGGATAGAGAATGGTTGGGGAACCCCGACGGAGGGCTTTCATCCAACTGTGCCAGTGCTTTTTGTGGCGGCGGCCTTTCGGGCGAAAAGCAATTCAGAAGTAATGATGAAAACAAGACCGATGGAGAAAAACAGGGGTGGGGTTTGCAAGGGATTGATTCGACACTACAGAGTATTCAAGAGGGATACAAGAAAGTGGTGCTTCGCACTGATCCCAATTTGTGCAAGACGTTGGTGACATTGAAGACTATGATGAAGGTGATTTGGGACGTTGGGCCGGAATTCTTGATTGAGTGGCATAGTACGGAAGAGATACATGATACAAACTTGACAGAGATATTAGTGATTGATGAGTTACTAGATGAGCTTTTTGGGGCGGCAGTATTCTCCATGATTGACTTGAAGTTATGATACAATCCTATTCGGATGCAAACAAAGAATGTGCACAAAATGAAATATCATGACAGTGAATGTCATTACAAGTTTGCTATTAAATTGAAAGAATTACCAGATGATGACGTAATGTAGGAGCCATACGACCTGATTCAGCAACAATTTTTCCTATCTTGAGAACAAAGTATCAAGGAATAATTTTATAACGATGCCCAAAGGCAATTTAGTCGTTGTTAGACCAAGGGAAAATTAGATATTGGTAATTTATTATTGTTTTGTATAAATAGAGGTAGTATGTTTAGGATTAAGGATATGCAAGAGATTGAGTCTTGAGTTTAGGATTAAGGGTTGAAAGAGAATTCCCACCTCTCAAATTATAGGATTGGGAGAGATCAACTACCTCTCAAGTTGTAGGTGCTTATATTTATGTATTTGCATTTGTGTTGTTTGGTGTTTATGAAATAAAAAATTGGTTGCACTAATTTTTGTGTGGAATCTGTGTTGGTACCTATCACCTTCCCCTTTTATTTTGTTTATAACCAATCAAAACTTTTTATTAATAAAAATTAAAGAAACCAACTTCATGACTAATAAAAGTTGAACAATACAAAAGAATTAAACGTACCATCCCTACAAAATAATTAGACAAATTAAATGAGAGGCGCTTCCTGAATTCTATCATATGTTTAAGCTTCATTCTCCCAATTCTACTTCCATTAATATGTATTTTTCACATGTTTCACCCTACAAAAACCATTAAATCAAAAAAACGATAAATCACTAATTAAAATGAGCCAAAAAAAATGTCTTTTTTTGGAGGGTAACAATACATTCTCTAGGAATAATAGCTTTACAGGATGGACTCGAGGGAGAACTACAAGCTAAGTGTCACGATCTCAGTGTGATACTTATTCGCATTTCTTCTTAGTGGAGACAAAGGGCTAAAGTCAGATAGGATAGGGATGCTAATTCAAACTTCTTCCACACAGTGGCTTCAGTGAGGTCCAAATTTAGTTGAATTAACTGCATTAAACTTCCGGATGGCAGCTTCACCGAAGATCAGATCACCATAAAATCCAAGCGGGATTTTTTTTAAGTCCCAAGTGAGCAGGGTCTCACATTAACAACAACAATTGGTCGAGCTTTACTAGTACGATCCATTTAGCTAGCTTTAGCAACCAATTGACTTTGGATGTGACGGAAATAAAAATTTACCGAGCTATCATGCAAATGGGACCTAACCGAGTGCCCGGTTCTGATGGCAACAAGAACTTACAGGGGATTATTTCTAAGGAGGTGTTGAAAGTGGTTCATGGTTTCTTTCTCACTTCACACATGTCGGAGTAGTGGAAGCAAACGAATCTTGTGCTCATTCCCAAGTTTGACAATGCAAATGCTCCAAAGTCTTCCAACCCATCAGTCTATGCCAAACTATTTACAAGGTGGTTGCCAAAATTCTGGTCAATTGTCTTAAGGGTGTGATTCCTACCATTATTTCCCCAAAGCAAGGTGTGTTTGTTCCTCATCAATCTATGTCTAACAATTGTCTTTTAGCTCAAGAGATGATCAATAAACTCAAGCACTCGAAGGCAAAGTCTGATCTCAAGACTATCAAGATAGACATGGAGCAAGCTTACGATAAAATAAATTGGTCAACTCTCGAGGAGATGCTTTATGCATGGGGCTGCACAACAATTTTCCAGAATTGGGTCTTAAGCTGCGTCAAGGAACCAAGTTTTGCTCTCTTGATTAATGACAAGCAATCACCTCAAATCATTGCAAAATGCGGTTTTAGAGAAGGTTGCCAGTTGTCACCATATCTCTTCATTATTTATTTAGAGCTACTTTCTTTTGCTTTGGCTCAGTGAGTGCACCACATTGGTGTGAGTTTGGCCAACAACTCCCCTCTCGTTTCACATATGCTCTATGTCGATGATATTATCCGTTTCTCTAAAGCTTCGATTAGAGCCGCCAACATTTTATCCAATATCTTAGCAAATTATTGTGCATAAACGGGGCAAAAGATTAATATTTCAAAATCTGTCATTCTTAAGTAAATCCACAATTCCTTGGAAAAGGGCTACTAAAATTTTTCGCTTTAAGCGGGTCAAGTAGCTGGACTATCTCAGGCTTCACCTCGCCTTGAGAAAGCTTCACATGAGGGACTTTTCGAAGTTGACACATAAACCAAGTACTAGGATTAATGTTTGGGGCAACAGGCATTTGTCGTCAGCTAGAAGGGCAATGTTGATAATTTTTCTCCTCCCAATGATTACGTACATAGTTTCACATACCATGGTTTCTGTCAGTGTGCTTCAATAAATTCAACGCAATTGCAATTTTTTTTTTTAGAGGAAGGACCCCAACAGTAAATCTTTAAACTATGTGGCACGGGATAAAATGTGCAAGCTTACTCGATTGGGATGATTGGGCTTTCACGCCACTGAAAAATGGAAAGGGCCCCTATGAGCCAGAATTGCTTGGAATTTCTTATAGGATCGAGAATCATACTTGCATCAATGCCCCGCAAGTAAGTACGGTAGGAATGTTTAGCAAACTGCCTACCACACCACATCTAATGCTTGGAGGTCATTTGTGATGGTGCTATCACTTTAAAAGCTATTACTCGATGAAAGATTAAGAATGGCAAAACCATCAATGCTCTTGACGATATTTGGATTTACGATAGGCCACTTGTTGCTTGGCCTTGTTTTGTTAATGCTAATATGCTAGAAAATGCCTAACTTGCTCAATTTATCTCGAATGGAGGCAAGAAGCAGGGGTGGAATAGAGAATGTTTTGGGGTGGGGATGACCAATTGTATTCTACAAATCCCGATCTATACTGAGCTACAGGAGCATTGTTTGGAGCTTATTCAAGCACACTCGTGAAGAAGAATCACAACTTTAGCTTATGAAGCTAAATTTGTCGATAGAATGACAGATTTCTATTAGGTTAAGAAGCTTCATGTACACCCTCAAGAAAAGATGTTTTTGTGGTGAATGGCTCGCAATGCTATACCAACAAAATCTTGCCTTTTAAAATGTAGCCTCAGGGAGGACGGCCTTTGCCCTTGGGGCTAGCAGAAGAGCAAAAATCAATCCCACATGGTGTCTAATTGCTTGTTACTGAATTCGGTGAAGCAAAGTTTTTTCTAGATGGGGTTTCATTTTTCCATTCTTGCAGCTTTGAGGTTGATTTCTATGGGCTTACCCGAGTTAAGGCATCCCTCTCGCCCGCATGTTTTGTTATGTTGTACACCATTGTTGAAAGCTAGAAATGTGAAGGTCCGTGTTCAAATGTACGGCACACCTGTTATCATTGCTACTTCTATTCTCGAAGCCCTCACCGACATCCATCTATTTCCTTTCCGGGAGCGGAGCGATGGAATGCGAGCCAACCGAACAGGTTGCTTCCTATTTCTTCCTAGCAGGATTAAGATCAACGTTTATGGGGCTTTATGGGGCAGGAATTGGTGCTATTATCCGAGATGAACAAGGTAACTTTCTTGTTGCTTTGAGCTATAGTTTTAACATTGGGACACTGCTAGAGTTGAACTCCAAGCTATCCACATCATCCAACAAATTATTGAGCCATGCATGCATGAATGCAAGGAGATCATTATCGAATGTGTTAATTCCAACATCATCTGCATTATGTGTGACCCAGCGAAAAGGAAATTTTGGGAGGCTCGCCCGAGATCTAGATAGGAAATCGACTTCTTGGCCTCTTTCAACTTTCAAGCAAGTGGCCTTCCTTCACACTGCTACAGATTGCAACAATGCTACTCATTTTTGTGATACTTTAGCTTTAAATAATAGCTTTGTTTTGAATCATTTAAATGATTATAGTGATCTTATTTCCATCCTTAGTGATGAAGGTTTTCTTTTGCATATGCATTGTTTACACTTTGCATTTTTGGTAACCCCTTCGTTTTGATTAAGGCAAATTGCAAAATTCAAGAATAATAGCATTTAAATGAATATGATCACCTGATTCATATTTAATGAATAGCAACAAGCCTAACCAAAAAAAAAAAAAAAAAAGCACATGCATACCTTCAAAAAGGGCCCTCTTCGCTTCTCAGAACCACGTTTAGAGGAAGAACTAGAGCCATGACCACCAACTAAAGCTCTTCGACTTGGTTTTCCATTACCAGATGTTCTCTGCTATCAAGAGAAAATGTTAAGTGATATTCCCACTAATCAAATGAACTCTGAGAAAGTCAATTTGTAACATAATTATGAGATTTAAAGGCATGAATAAACTGCAAAACGAAAAACAGATAATCCTAGAGGTAAAACTAAACAAAGATAAACAAATTGTTTCTTTTATTGGTATGTTCAATGAAAGAAAATGATCACCATATTCCATGTCAAGCGAAGAATCTTAAAGCTGAAGGTCTGGCGCACACCCAACCTACTACCTATTATTGTGCATACACTAAAACAGTATATGGAAAATAAAGAGACATTAGATATTTATATATAACATACATACATACATACATACATACATATGTATGTACATATGTATGTACATATGTACGTATGTATGTGTGTGTGTATGTCTGTATGTGTTTGTGTGTGTGTGTGTGTGTGTACGTACGCATGCACATACATACATCCATCCATCCATGCATGCATACACACACACACGCACACATACATACATGCATGCATACACACACACACACAGACATACATACATATGTATGTATGTGTATGTGTGTGTGTATATATCAATTTGATAATACAAAATTAACGCTATCCAACCAACCTTTATGATATGACTGGAGAAGAAAGACACAACTCAACATTTTATGAATTCAAGGTCATGGCCTTTACCGTTTACTAAGAAAAAGCAAGGACTTATTGTCATGCTATTATCATCATCTTCATTATTATCACTTCTATGAATTCTCCTTTATTCAGTTGAGTATTTGATGAAGTGAGAACTTTACCTTGTGAAGTAATTTTTATGCAACTTCTAGCTATATAAACATCAGCATACTTCTTTTTCCTTCCTAAATCTTCCACATCAATTCTATCTATTTGACATTCTTGCTTCTTTTTCCCTCCATTATGCATGTGCATTTCATTGAAGTCAATTTTATACTACCTTATTTTTAATACATGCCATCCTCATTATATAATTCGTTCTCATTCTATCATTATTAATTTAAGCGCACCTTCATTTAGCATTCACAATTGTTTAATACTCAACTTATTCATCAACAGCTCCTTTACTGCAAAAGACATAGATCCATGTAGCATAGTTGATTTACTTACATTTTATAATTTATATAGCTAAGTCACTTTAATATTCTCTTGTAAAAAAAAACTCTTGAGACACTTCTCTTTATTGAATAAGTATCCTTGTTTATCCCAATTCTCTAGGTTGACTCTTTTTTTTGTGCTTTCTCCTTTCTTTATATGCTCAAGATGTGCCTACTTTTAAGTATGTCAAAATTTTGCTAAGCTTCATTATCTTGCTAATCATTGAGTTGGCTTCAACCGTTTAATGAGCAATAGTTAAGCTAACCTCAAGCTTTATAGGCAATAACTAAGTCTTAAGGTTTTTTAAAACCAACATGGTATTTCAAATATTAATTGAGCACTATTAAGGCCTTAATGTGGCAGCATTCCTTTGTCACAATCAAGAATGATAAATCCATACATCTACATTATTTTTCACGTACGAATAGAAGATTTGACAGCCACAACAACCCCTACTTTCCAAAATGATAGACAAAAGCAGTAAAATTAATATAAGAAATACTCCTGCAGCTATAAAAAATAGCATAGACAATACTAATTATTCTCTCCTATTTGGGAGAGGCTGGAAGTTCATTCAAACATTTGCTCCTCATGCATAATGGGACGAAGCACATTCAAACTTTTGCTCTTCATATAAAAAAAAACTGAACATTGGGTCGAGAGGAATGATATCCTAGCAAATCACATTGTTTTGTGCAGCAAATATATGTCCAAGAATGTTAAAGCTCTCATGAACCTCATTCATAGGTTTACAACGAATGAACAAACAATTGCAAGTTATAGCAGGCAAAAAGGATCACCCAAAATCTGGAAGGGGTCAAAGCTTCTGTAATATATACAATACAATAGAATTTAAGGCTAAAACTTTCATATTATATATAACTGCATATGACTTTCTCAAATGTAGAGTGGCCAGAGCCACCGTCAACATCCTCGTTCCACCACTCAATGCAAAATAATTTACCCCCCCTCCACGAGAGTAATAATGAATTTATTTCATATCATACATCCCAATAACACAGTAATGGCAAATGAAGCATGAGTTTGACTGTGATTAGATTCAATAGCACCTCTTGCACATTGTTATGTGCAACACACAGAATCAAACTTTTGGAGTTCGATTATTAAATAATATATGTAGATGCAAGCACACGCACATAAAACAGTCAGAACTTCAAATATATAATAAAAGAAACAATGGTCCAATCTAATAAACACAAAAATGATACCTGAGATCCACCCTTAGCTGCTCGTTTCCGCCTAACAAAATCCATAAGAGGTGTTACTATAGGTGCCTCCTTTGTACCTGCATGTATGAAAGCAAACGCAACTAGCATTCAAATTCTTAAAAAGGTTAATGCTGACCCATATAAAATTTCTACGCCACTACGCACCAGCTCTTTCAGCCTCTCTCCTTTCAAGCTGAATTTCAGCACTAGGGAGATTTTCCGTAGGCTTTGCAAGAAGCTCGAGAAACTCTAGATAGTCAGGGTCTAAATATACATCAAAGAACTCTTTATAATTAACACAGAAAACATAGATTACTTGATGCATGGCATGAAAAATTGAATGAATTAATATATATATATATATATATATATATTTATATTCTCAAATACCCTTGAATATAGACCCTTCACGGCCATCTTTCTTAGTCCAGGATTTTGGAATGCTTTGTGACGGAGCATATTCTACCAGAACCTTAAACTGGGTGCCTGTTCCAATATCATTGGCAACAAAATTCATACGAAGTAAAGCAAAAAAGATCATATTTCAAAAAAGAAAATTATCTAGGGAGATAGCAATCAGACAAAAGGCAAAATATTTCAAAACTCTATAGCCCTAAAACAAACTTGGCATTCTTATCATACCATCCGGAAAATCATAAAATCTTGAAACAAGTTAATTGCTCGAATATAGCAATCATTTTAGGTTGTGTAATTCATAGAAATGGTTTCAATTGACAGTTTGAGACGATCAGAATGTAAGGTAGCAAAATGCTTATAAAGTTAACACGAGAATGCTAAAACCAGCTTATTGAGAGCTTTTATCTTAAGCCAAGTGCATGAACCAAATCAGCAATAGTAGCTATATACATGATCTTTAAAAGACAACAGACCATAGAAGCATGAGCACAAAACATGTACATCAAATATAATAACAACAGGTATAAAATAATTGATAATAAATGTGTAAAAATAGTCCCTTGACTCTTTGTAAAAATAGACCCTATAAACTTAATTCCTAAACTCTTTTAACATGGGTTGAAACAGTCTCACCGCTAAAATTGGGGTTAAAATGTGTATAACTATACTTAACTTGAAGTGCTCAAAATAAAGGATAGCAGACCATTGATTTCTGAGATGAATAATATGGTAAATTTTTTTGAAGGAAAAATTATTATATTGATTGAATTGACTCTGGTGACGATGCAAATAATCATGCTAGTGATGGAGATTTAGTGTCAAGTGGTACACCACTAATCCTAGGGCAGAGTTTAGGAGTCCTAGTTTTGAAATTGGTGTGCTTTTTAGCAATAAAGAGTTCAAGGAAACTATGAAAATTTGTCAATTCAAAGAAAAGAAAAACAAATGTTTGGAAAATCAATCCGGACTGGCTGGTTCAATCGTGAACAGGTCATATGGCAATTCATCTAAATGGAATGTTCCAGCATTGAATTAGTGTGAATCGGTTAGAACTGACGGTTCAATTGGCTAACCGTTGAACCGGTCCAGCTTGTAAAACTGCTCAGTTCCATTTTTGAACTTTTAATCGCCGCTGGTCAATGATCCAATGGCTGCAAACAAACAGAGCTTATGAAGCTTAAAATATAATAAGATAATTACTTTTTTTTAATTCTTATACATGATATAAAGATTTGATCGTCATACAAATTAAAAGCATTATAACATCCATCCAAGTGAGCTACAAACTCCAACTATGGAGATCTCTCTTTTCCAATCAAAAACTTATAATGTTAACTCTCCCTTAATATGTGAGACTAAATGAGTTATGTGAATAACTACTAAAATGAAGAATTGGATTGGGTTGTATGAATTGGGTTTGGTTGGGATATAGGAATTAGGTTGCAAGAATTCATGAAACATGTTATAAACTTATTTATATTTATATATTCATTTTTTTTAGTTTTTAAATAAATTTAATATAAATATTACATTTTTATTATATTATTTTAAATTATATTTCAATAAATTTAATTTTTATTATATCAATAAGTTCAACTCCTACTTCAATCTTTGAACCTTTAAGCTTTTCACTTTCTAGTTCAATGTGTAGTCCAATTTTAAAAACCTTGAAAAAAATTATTAAGCTTGTGAAGAATGATAAGACAAGTCGGATCAATTACAGAGGGCCATTATTCTATTTGCCATATACATTTTTAAGCATGTTGGGAGCAATTCATGGAAGATAAAATTATTCTAGGAACACACTTGCATAAAGAGTTAACACAGTAAAACCCTAACAATACAATAATTGCAAAGAATTATGTTAATTAGGTTCAAGTGTAAGGGTACTTAATACAGTCTTGAAGTTGGATGTTTCGAAAGAACAAATTAAGTTCTTGAAGAAGGCTTCTAAAATGGTCTACAAGAAAAAGAAAGAACAATTCAATAAACATTGAGAGAACAGTCTAGGAATTGCAAACACCAACTCAGGTTCAATTATTTCAATGCACACATGTCAAGACTCAAATTTGAATGGTATAAAAATATTTGTAAGGCTTTATGCTTCTTTTTTTTTTTTTTTTTGCAACTTCAAGTTGCAACTTGCATGTAAAAAAGGCTTTTAGCCAGATTATAGACTAATAGTAGGTGTTAATAGATTTTTTTTTTTTTTGAAAGGACAACAAGGTGATTAACTTTTAACAATAGTTAATCTTCATGGGAACAATAGTATATTTCCAAGTGGATAAGCAGTGGTTAAAGCAAAGAGCAAGCATAGTTGGGAATGTTTCTTGAATTTACATGATAGAGATCTATGTATTTTTTTAAAATTCAACACAAGCGTGTCTTTATTTTTCATAAGCAAAAAGGGTTAATAGTCAATATCGCATTTGAAATTAACCCAAAATGTAACACATTGCTCAATAGAACAACAAGATTCCACAATTGTCACCAAGATATGATAAAAATATCATTTTAACATCAAAATGTTTCAATCAATCGAGATAAGTTTGCTAGAAAGATAAAAACTAAATGAAAAATAAACCAATACAATGAAAAAAATGCATAATTAAGACTACCTTTTTCATTGACAAATATATGCCCATCAAAGAACTCAGCAAACTCAAAGACATCTGCGGGGCTCTTAAAATCAATGTAAGCTCGAGCATATCTTCCATTCTTCTGACTGCACAAGAATCATTAAAGGTATTATAACAGAGAATCAATGGAAAATAATAGTTGTAGATAAGATTGATACAATAGAAAAATGAGTAACAGACAAGGCACCAACTAAATTGTCATTCCATGCTAAAAATTGTTTCTATTGGCATATACCAGCAATGCCATCAAATTAAAAGTTGTCAGCAGGAAAAAGCCTATTATCACCATCCACAACTTTGACAAGGCATACAAAATTGGATCGCACAATTTCATCACAAGTTGCAGAGATAACCGATGTTGTGTATATCATGCCGAGGTAAATCATGGATCAAAAAATAACAAACCAATTCTAATAAATCTATTGACAAAATGTAAATTTGGAACAAATAAGCTACCAGTGTTGAACCCAACAATTCAAGAATACCAGAATAAAACTAGCTCCATCGTGAATATATAAAAACTCACAGAAAGAGTTGTTCTCGTAATCAAAATCTACGTTTAGATAAAAATATGGAAAGCAGTTTAAATATTAACACCCAGTTAAAAAAGACAGAAGAACAGCCCAAAAGTCTAATAAATTAACTATTAGCAGTAAGAAATTAGCGTGCAGGACAGAATCGAGGAAGTGTCAAGCAGGGCAAACAAAAAATGCCCTAAACAGCATTATAGAAAACGATCTTAAAATCATCACAAGAAACCACCCACAATCTCAATAGCATAAAATCATTTACAACATACCAAACCCGGAAACTCTGCCTAAGATGTAATTCTAGCTAGTTTCCTATGAACTAAAAGTGCACGATAAAATTAAATTGATACAGTATTCTGCAAGTTGAGAAAAACATGGAAATGAGACACATGACAGTAAGGCAAGAACAAGCACGTACATCTAAAATTATCGAAAAACCATTACTAATAAAGCATGTGCTAAGGATAAACTATATGAGAAAGGAGATTGCAAGCGAGCCCGCAGAAAAGAAGAACGGAAAGCCAACCTGTTCTTCCCCGGGCGAAAGAAGAACCACTTGTAACGGCCGGAAAACTTGTCGTCAATCTGCTCCATAAGAGCCGACTCGGTAAGCGACGGCGGCAAGTGTCGCAGTACGACCTTGGTCCTTTCAAGAGGATCCTTCATGTCACGCAACCTAAATACCACAAAGCAGGATGTATACCCACCGACTCGAGGGCAAATCGATCCAGACGCAGAAATCACATCTCCAACGGAGCCTTTGATTGGAGTTTTATAGAAAGAATCGGAGGCTTTTTTACTCGAATAGGGTTTTCCATATGCGGGGCGGGGTAGGGGAGGGGAGGGGAGGGGACGGGAGGGGAGGGGCGAAGCGAAACACACGATGAAAAACGAAGAAATCAGGAAAAAAGATGTTGAAAGAGAAAATTTTCAGGGCGCGATTCAACATATCTAATTTATAAATTTACTTTTCTGTACAAAATTTTATAAAATATAGGATAAAAAGATCGACATTTTACATAAATATCACTTAATTCTTTTGTATTTACATATATTATATATATATATATATATATACAACACCAACAAATTGATCATTTGGCCGTAAATTTTAAGATAATTTTTTCAACAAAAAATATTCAAATTTTAATAAAAAATTATCTAAAGCTTTGATTTCAACAAATTTACAATCAAATTGGTGGGCTCAAGGAGAAATCCAATAATATCAAAATTGGCTAGTATGAGTCAAATCAAGCCCAAATTAAGATATAAAACCACACTTGAAAGCTAACTATTTATAATTTGAAGATTAAACAAATTCTAAGTCCAACAAACTTATAGTCCAATTGAGTACACGGCAAGACCAATCCAGTGAACCTAATATCGCTCAAATCTAACATAATTAAGGCATCAAATATTCTCTTAAAACTGAATCGGGTAAATCTCTCTAGGTTGTTTTATGAAATTTTTTTAATTCCTTCTCTATTTGCATAGAGAGACAATGAAGCTTCTGACAATGCAATATTTTGTCTAATACATCATGCAATATAGCACCCTACACGTGTTGCAAAGAAGCAACCTCAAGATGGCGTAACAGTACACTTTGAATACAATACAACAAAGCACCCTGTATACAGTGCGACGGTGCATCTCTAAAGGCGGTGTGATAACGTACCTTGAATATGATGCAATCATGAATCCCTAAAGAAGATGCAGCAACGCACCCTACATACCATGCAACGATATACCACACGATAACAACTTACAATTGTCGTACTCAGAATATGGTGGCCTTCTTCGGACTCTTGAAGCTCTCATGTTGCGTCTCATTGTTATGGTCTGTGCAACCAACTAGGGCCTATGTGGCATGCAGCTCGTGGCAACCTCACAAATAGTGCTTCTCGAATGCCCCATCCCCCCCCCAACCACCATCTTGGAGTTATTCCTAAACTTAATAAGGAAGATAATCTTTCAAAGGTTCAATACATGGGCCGCTTTATGAGCTCGTGTGGAAAACACCCTCGTTATCAAATTGTCAAATATCATTCTTAAGTATGACTTCGACCATATTTCCAAGAAAAAAAATGGTTCATTTCGAGCTATGCCTCAGTCTTAAGATATACATAATATTCTCTTATACCTCATTATGGGCTTAATCGTGGACTTCATTCAACATCTTCCATCACATGCTACAGTTATAAAACAAAAGTTATGACTAAAATCTTGTGATATATCAAAAGTCTACTGTTGAGTTCTCATCGACTTCTTCCATTACATGATATAGTCATCAGACATGCACGCTTCAAATAATAGTCTAGGAAAAGTTGAACATTTATAGTGGCAGACAAGTTCTCCATCTATACGCCTGGAAGTTGGGCCCAAAAGGTCATACTGGATGGGAAAATATCATACCCCTAGAAATTGAGAACAAGACTCAATATGTAGTAACATTACCCCTAGAAAGTCAAGCCTAAGAGACGAGACTCAATAAAAAGATATCATGTTCCTCAAAGACAATTCTAGGGGAGAAGTCTCGATGAAACGTTAGTGGTGGGCATGATCTTCACTAGAAAGACTCAACTCAAAGACCTCGAAATACTACAAACCTTAGAAGACAAAGGTGTGTCAAATACATCAGAATACTGCAAGCCTCATTAGACAACAAAAAGCTACAAGCTTCAGAAGACACAAATACATCAAGAAGCAATGAGTCTCAAAAGGAACTGATGCATTTCAAGTTCTGAGAAGACATAAGTCTATGAAGGCACAAGCTTTGAAAGATACAAGCTTAAAGGGCATAAACCTCATAAGACACGCACCTCAAAGTGTACATTATACTTTTTATAAAAAGTGTGTGTGCTAACTTTGATGGTATATTTTTGCATATTTTCTAAGTCGGCCCCACCCCTCCACGGACCTGATTATGGCCCACAGCCCGATAACTTTCCCGACGTGCTACCTCGCTCTAGATCAGTCGACCAGCCATGCTTGCCCGACGGCCCAACCTGCCGAGGCAAAATAAAATTATGAAGCCATAAGCCAAACCCTTATCACGCAGAAAAAAGATGGATGGGCAGCGCAAACCAAAGCCCCGATTTGCGTTCTATTTATGCATATATATATATATATATATATAATGTATGTGTGTGTGAAAAAATTCTAATTTCTGGTATTTTTGGACGTTGATGTTAACCTTGCAAAAAAATAGAGGGACGATTGATACATCATCAACAATTTTATCGTTTTGAATGAATTTCAAGATAACCTTTTGAGAAACAGATATTCAAGCTTTAATTAATAATCATTTAGAACTTCAATTTCAGTAAACATACACTTAAACTGACCAACTCAAGAAGACTAACCCAATAAAACCAAAATTGATCTAATATGAGCCAAATCAAGCCCAGATTAATCTATTAAACCACTTTTGAAACTTTTAGTTCATAGTTAAATCAAACGATCAACGAGACGAATCCCACAAGCCAATGATCACTCAATTCTGACATTGTTAAGGCACTTAATCGCATTTGAATATTATTTAATCGAGAGAATCACTCCGGTGGAGTTGTCTGAATTACTTCCTTATTTATAGAAATATATATTCCACACTATAAATAGAGTTGTACCTCGCTTTTAAGAGGGTGGCTAGACCTGGAGCCAGGGGAATGTCATAGCTTGCGAACGAGAATAAGTTCAATATTATACACTGAAGATTTGATGAATTTCAGCCTCACTTGAAACCGCCTACTACCGTCGTCCACCATTTGACGACCACCATCTACCATCGTCAGTCGGCCGCTTCTGTCGAACACTATCGCACGCCACCTACTCCTTATAGCGAAGTCACTCATGAAGTCACGTATATTGCAAAATCCCAATGTTTGTTACGGAACAATGAATTGCCAAGCAATGTGATGTGTTGTCCAATACACCATGCAACATCATACCTCGAATACGAAGCAAATATGTACCCCAAAGACAGTATAACAATACACCCAAAAATATAGTGCAAAGTCGCATGCTGCATATAGTGCAATGATGCATCTTTAAAGGTGGTATAACATATCCTGAATATGGTGCAACAACACACCCACAACAAATACTTATAATTGTTGCACTTAGAATACATTAACTTCTCCAAACTCCTAAAGTTCTCTTCTCACATCTAACCACTAAGCCCTACACAACCAACTACAACTTACATGATACACAACTCGTGCATCTCCAATTCTTGCCTCTGCAACCTACGAACACGAGCTCTTATAACCTATGAATGTCATCACATCTCACCACTACGATATACGTGATTAATATAAAGTATAAATATTTTCTAGAATTCTCACAAAAACCGATATACTTCTATATATCATTGGATTCTATATATCTTTTGCAATTAAACGGCTCTCTCATATTGTCATCTTCTTAATTTTGGACTGCATCTTGCACTGAATCTGCGAGAAAAAATAAAGAAGAAGTAGAAATCATCAATTACAAATGGAAGCCACCAATAAGAGCACAGAGCCGAGCCCAAACCCTAAAACTAAAAACAAGAAGCTCAGATTGACTAGTGAGTACAAATGCATGAGTTTCTTCTAAAACGAGAAAGGAGATGATCAGTTCGATCAGAGTTAGTCTCCCATTGCTGTTTTTTTTAATTTTAATGGCTTCCCGCCATGTTTGTGTTCGGAAACTCATTGGTTGATAATGGGAACAACAACTACTTGACAAAACCTCTTTGTTCTGCTTTATTACCTCATTTAATTTTAAAGATTCATCTTTTTATGCTTCTATAGACAACAATTAATTGAATTGCTGAGTTACATTTAGGAAGATTGAATACATATTAGAAAAAAAATTAATCGAGTGTAAATCTTCGTAAGGTAGTAAATTCAATCATTGGATTAGTGTGACGGAAAAACAGATCTTTTTTGTTTTGAAGCAATTGTTGTTTATGGTGAAGGATATAAAGGATTTATTTGAAGGCCAATAAAGATTCAGTAGTCATAAAACTAGCACTCAAATTTACTCATTTTAATGCATGATACATCCAAAAACAATAAATTAATTAAAATAAAAATTTACAATAAACTTTAGATTTGAATGATATTATTATATGTTAGATGCAATAAAATATTAATTCCGCAGACATGGATGATTTATAATCATTTTTGTCTACAGGTGATCTATTGGGCCTACCCTGTCTTCCACCATATGCTGCTCCTGGACTTTAATGGAACACAATTACTTGAATATTATCATCCGCACATGAAATTACATCAGAACACCTTATAGAGATAAGTAAGAGTACGTCTTCTGGCATGCATGCAACCCAACAGCGGCGGTGAATTTAATGCTTGCACAAAGATCATACAGCTGCCCTCCCTACAGATTGCTATCCTATCCAGGTGAAACAGATGGTTGAAATATAACAGCAATATATAATCAACATATTCTATAGATATGTTCCATCTGTCGAGAAATGTGCAACTGCTTCAAATGTCATTTAGTTTTGTGCTAAAATTTTATCATGCAATATAATACGTTAAAGCATAACTTAAATGGGGCCATTTACATACATAGCACACAAATCTTAATGTATTAACATATCTATCTCACACCTAAACATTCATATTTAGGTACATAGCACTCAAATCTTTAACACCACATCAAAAATAATAATACTAATACTTGAAATATACCTTTTCAAGCATGGGTTTCAGTCACTGGAGTGCTGTGTATGTAAATATGAAAGTTTAGGTGTGTGATATGTAAATACATAACTATGTACGATGTATGTAAATTTCCCAAATTAAATTTATGACGTATATCAAGCAGAGGCAAAAAAAACATGGCAAATTTAGAGAGAGAATTACAAATGGTGGAATTAAATGCCAAACAATGGCTTAAGAGGAGGTTAATTGTATGGTGCAACTAACCCCTAATCACTATGCTAAAAAAAACAGCATTTGAAGCATCTAGAAAGTCATTGTTGTTAAAAGCCCCGTCTGACATAAAAAAAAAAAAGAGAAAGGGTGATAAGCACTCATCAAAAGATGATTCATTGCACTCATAAAAGAAGGCAGGCATCCACATAAAGAAGGCATCCACATATTTAACCTGCAATGCCCCCCTCTAACCAATCCTCCTCACAACCCTACATAATATGGAAATTGCTAATCAGTGGTTGAGTTCTGAAAGGAAGTTGGCGCATGCTCCTCCATCAATTTGGAGAGCTCAGCATCAAAATCCGCCTCGAGTTCCACCTCTTCCGCCAAATGCCGCCGTCTCAAGGATATCTTCTTCTCATCATATGTTTTAATCAGCTTCTCCCTTCTACTCTCAAATGCTTCCACATCTTTTGCCTGGCTTTCTATAAACTCTTCACTCTTCTTGCTGTCAAAAACAAACCCGTCCGGTAGTTACAGGTTGAGAAAAAGTGCATGCATGAAACTTTTAAATGATATACATATATAATCTCAGCTAGAAAAATTAAAAAGAAATGGCAAGTTTATACCGACTCTCAAATCTCAGCTCTTTACAGAACAAACATACTTCTATTTACATTTATAAAAAATTCACCAAAACATCAATATTCACAGCAAAACCCTAACCAATATCTTTTGCTTTTTACCAAATTCCGAAGTCTTTTAATGTTTGATGAAGGCAAAACGGAAAAAAAAAAAAAATATAGGTTGAGAAAATAAATTTAAATTTAAAGTATCATATGAGGTTAAATGTAAGGAAATAACTAAATATTAAGTGATTAAATATTAATTTAAATTCGCTTATATATATATATATATAGAGAGAGAGAGAGAGAGAGAGGGAGTTAAATATTAAAATTAATATTTTTTAAATTAATTTGAATATAAATAAAAAAAAAATGAAATTCAAAATGTAATAGTTAAATATAAAATGTACAGGAGTATTTTTCAAAATTGAAGTTATCATATGCTCACAATATAATTGTCTATTTAATAACAACAACAAGCCTTATCCCTCCAATTGAGATCGACTACATGAATCTATTTTCTCAATTGTGTCCTACTGAGTGTCATATTTTTATTTAATTATAATAAACTAAAATCATTTTTTAACAACAAGCCGAAGTCTTTTTAGGTCTACCTCTACCTTTCTTAACATAAGTCAAATCTAAAACATCTTCTCTCCTAAATGGCTCACCAGATGGTCGACGTCTAATGTGACCAAATCATCTAAAACGACTCTCTCTAATCTTGTCCGTCATTGGAGCTACACCAACCTTTCACGAATACATTTGTTTCTCATTTTATCTCTTAAGCGCAAGTCACTCATCCACCTAAGCATTCTTATCTCAGCAAGACTAAAATAAGCACATATGATATTACAACTAAGATTTAAAACGTTCATTTTAAATTTTAAAATAAATGGTTTTCGTGTACCATTAGATGGTTTTCCATACATATATTTAAATTTAAATTTAAAATTGTGTCATGTGGCAATCATAGAATACGCTAAGTGTACCCTACTTGAATCATTGAATACAAGTCTAGTACATAAAAAGATAATTGATGCATGATTTAGATTGTTAACAAAATATAGAACCAATTTGCAGAAACAGAATTTGTGACAAAAAACTACAGATATTGACAAGCAGGTAGGGATGTAAGTGAGTCAAGCTGACTCAGAGACGGCGAGCTCAGCTCGATAAGTGGCTTGTGAACTGAGCTCGATGAGCTAACAAGCCAAGCACAAGCTAGCCCCGGCACGACTCATAGCTTGTGAGTCAACTCGTTTAAAAAAATATTAATATAAAATATAATCAAAATATATTAAATTTAAATACATTATCTCTAAAGTATTAAATGTTAAGAAAATAATATTTTGGATTTTATACTAAGTTATTTCTTAGTATTTCTCTCCTAAATGCTCATTATATTTATCATTTTATAATAAAACTGTCTTAAATTAATATTATTTTCTCTCTTCTATAATAAACAAGTCGGCTCGAACTCGTAGACCTAAGCTCGAGCTCGAGCTCAAACTCGATAAATTTAATCAAGCTCAAGCTCAAACTGAGGGAGCCTAGAGATAGACTCAACTCGTTTACACTCCTACAAGCAGGCATGAAGTTCTTAAATAACAGTAGGCAAAACCTAAGAGTTATCACACATAAAATAAGTTCCAAATTGCGGACAACAGCATTACAAAGAAACCACAAAAGAATTCCATGAAAAATAAAACAGCTAGTTTATTTGGTTGGAAATTTTGGATAGAAACAAAATTATGAAATCCCAACTACGTTTGGATTGGTTATCAAGTTGTGATCAAGAAATGGCAAATTTAAATCTCATCGCTAAAACATTACCTCAAGTTGCAATCTCTGCCATATCCAGAGTTTGAATCAGCAGATTTTGCCTTAGCACGCTCCTCTTGAAGCAACTTCTCATATTGCCTTTCCTTCTCTTCAGTGTGCTTGTGTATTTTATCTATTTGATCCTTAAAAAAGTGTTCTTGAAAATCCATCTGAATAACACATGTTAAAAAATCAATTAAAATTTATGGCTAAACCATAAGATGGGTGTTGAACATTTTATAAAACACTTTATACATGTCCGCAAAAAAAAAAAAAAGAACTGAAAAAATAAATTTATCTGCCAAATGGTACAAAGAAATAGTCATATTCTTAGCGCTGCCGTAAATTCACAGGTACTTAACCAGTGCTAGAAAAGCCATGTTACCTTGCAAATAAGGAATTAAGACTACAGAGTCTCAAATTAATCTTTAAAATAACAGCAATGGTCAATCAAATATCTTATTGAGCTAAAACCCAAACTAAATGGAAATCAAACACTTTAGAAACCCATTAATATTGATAGACGCAATGTCAGAGAGAAATGAGACTTACCATCTCCTTGCTCTCTTCTTGTTGCATCTTAGTTCTAAGCCTTACAATCCTGTTATCTTCACTGGTTTCATGCAGCTTCTGGGTCACATGCGCCACAGTATTTTCGAGAGCCTTTGAAAACTCCTTCTCTTTCACAACTTTCTTCTTAAGATATGTCAGTTGCTGATTATCCTCACTCATTTGTTTCATCGGAATAACCACCATCTCCTGGTATGATCTCATATCAAACTTGAGGCGAGATTTCCCTAACAAAGACAGCTGAACTTAGAAACACGAAGATACACAGTATTCTGTAACAGTTGGAAAAAAATTTACGGCTAGTTTTACAATGCACGGAACTACAGAAGCACCGAATAACCATCCATATTCTGAAGAAGCAAAACATTGTATATTTACCTGTTATGAGCGACATTTAAGTAAAAAACAATTATTTTCTTCTGGATGATATTTTGCACATTAATCTTCAAGTAATGACTGATCATCTTATAATATATGTATGGATCTAGATAGAATATAAAAATTTGCTTTCAAAAAAAATAAAAAATAAATAAATATAGCTATTAAATACTTAAAAAAACAAAAATACATGATCATGAACAAATGTGCCAGCCTGACAATCTGGTACATACCATGTTTTCCATTTTCATTACATTAATATTAAAAGCTGCATTTGTTGTGAAAAATGACGGCAATAAAGTGAAAAACTGGATCGGGAAAATTACACCAAAAAAGGCGACACAAGATTTACGTGGTTCGGCAGATTGCCTACTTCCACGGAGCTGCAGAGGATTTTATTACTTCGAGGATTACACCGTCGACCACGTCGACTTACAAGAAAACTCTCTTTCTCACCTTCTCTCTCTCCTCTCCTTTATCTCTCTCTTTGCCCGAGAACCACCACCACGGAAAGGTGCTCAAAAGAAAAAAAAACCACAAATTTTATTCCAGCCATAAGCTTGAAAAAACCGAAGTAGATTGGAAGGGCAGAGACACTTGACTGCTTGTGATGCATGAATTTAAAGCCAAATTAAAAGGCCCACTTAAGGAAGCTTTTAATTAACAAATCCTACAATAAGCAATGGCAGGAACCAGTCCAAAAGAAAAAAATGTTTCCTTTTCTCTTAGCAATCAAGTTGGCGGAACCCTTCCTTCACATCAGACAAAGAGGTGATTAATTCCTTATTTTCGTGATTCCAAATTAAGCATGGAATCATGCCTTAATGGCCCATTAAGGCAATGCCATAATTCACGAAATCTGGAGAGGAATAAGGCAAGACCAATAGCGTAATTAATAGAAGGAAGAGAATTTAAAATAATGCCATTATTTTAAATGGTTTCCTAAGATGCAAAAATTCGCTCAATTTGTATGTAGTGGACCGAGCACCACATAACTGTTGGTCAACTTTTTTCGATTGATTTTAAAAATATGAATATGAAAATAATTTTTAAGATTTAATTTAAATATAAAAGATATATAGTTTGGATTTTGAAAGTAGTATGTTTTAATTTTTGAAAAATGAGACCAAATGGAACTCATTTGTCCAATAGTTTGCATAATCGTGTCTGATACCGCGAATACTACACCCTCTCGAAAGATAAGTGTAGACCTCAGCAATAGACCCAATCCTGCAAACTAAGAGATTTGTGACATCCGTTTGGTCTGCGAACCTTTTATGTATGACCGACAAGTTCCCCTATTTAATACAAAGATTAAATAGGGTTTATTTTATCTGGGTTCTAAGTTCCCTATAGAGGCAAACCCCTATAGTTAATTACATCCCAAATAACGAGAGTCACTTGAGAAAACTCTCGATAACGATCAATGGTTCTAGTCTTCAAGAATTCAAGGTTCAGTTTTTTATGGTAGGATGAGGAAAATCAAGTGGGAATGGCTCAATGCGGAACATTTATTTTCAGGAGTCCAAAGGAAAGAGAAGGTAGGGGATGTCATAGATCCTGAGGAGAAACCTCAGTGACATCCTAAACTATCCTAAGGTGTGGCTACATTTTTTTTGGAGATGATGTTAATTAATTATTTGATCATGCCAACTTTATTATTTGAGACTTACATTTGCATAATATCCGATTATGCAAATAACCCGTGAAGATAAGAGGGTTTACGTTGTAACAAACAACAACCTCAGAACCTAAAGCGAAATAGGACTTACACTGCATAATATTGTTGCACAGGTGCCTAAAGAGGGAATGTGAGGATTTACGTCGCGCTAGGCGAACTACCTCGAAGTCCTTGTTATTATACTAAGAAGGGATAATGCTGAAGAAGATCCTCTTGCTGCTCGATCTGAATTCCTCGCCGTGCTGCCCACAAAGTTAGCTCTAAGCTCATGTTGTAGCGATGACTCCAGAGTTTAAGTGTTTGAGATTGGTGATTTACATTTCCTAGTTTTGGTGTCAATGTTTGGTTTTGTTTTGTTTCAGTTTTGGTTTTGCATGCAGAATAATCAAATTGCAGGTAAATAAAAAGTACTTGAAATGTAAAATGCAATAAAGTAAAATGTTGTCGATAAACTGTAAAAGATAAACTGTAAAAGCGTACATGGGCATCTGCTACTGTTGCGTGATTAATATTGCGAGCATAGTATAATTTGCAGCAGATCTTAATAAACTTGCAAGAAAATTAAATAAAGCAAGAAAACCCAGCATGAAAGTCATAAAAACGAGTAGTAAAAATCACAAGCAAAAGAAACATATAATCATATATGAAAGATCAGAACTGGGTATAAGACATTGGTAAAAGTGGGGGCTCAGAGCTGGACTGTGTGCTTCCCGACCTTGGGTAAGAGTTGTCAACCCGACAATCTACAGAAGACAGACCTTAACCTCGATCCAAATGACTAACCATGGACTTTTATAAATTTTTATAGAAAGATTGATTTTCATGCAAAACATGCAAAAGTTATTGTTTAAGTCTTTTTTATGCAGAATTCTTTTTAACATGAAAAAGAAATTTTTATTTTTATTTTTATAAATATTTTGTAAAGTGGTACAGTCCACAGGCTAGTCACTCTAATCGTGCTAGAACTACTGACAACTTAAGAGTGTCGGGGCAACGATCCCACCAAGAATCGACGAATAGTATCATGGATCTTTTCCTCTCCCTTATTGAAGATCCTTGAGGTAAGAGATACTATTCTAATAATCTAACCTCGTATCCCTCGTTTAAGCACACATAAGCAATGTCGTCATCGCCCTCGCCACCTAGACCCTAGACTTATCCTAGTCCGATGATCCATATCTGGCATTAACAAATTTTCCCAATTGTCAGGAGGATTTGAGTGTAATATCCAAGCTCAGATCCCAGTGTACTGGGTTTTATCGTAGGTTAAGTCATTGAGGGAATTTCACTGTTGATTTAATTAAGAAAGCATGGGTCACGTCTCGGTGCATCATGTCTAGTGTTTTAGTCAGTTTGTGAATTAGGGTCAAGTGTCTAGTTTCATTGTGCATTCGAGGATTAGGTGAATAGACTCTTACCTAAGGTATGTTCCTGAAGCCTAGGAAGTCTGTGCTGAGAATTAGGTGGATGGACTCTCACCTAAGGTGTGCTCCTAAAATGTAGGAAGCCTATGTTAAAAATTAATTGGATAGACTTTCACCTAGGGCGTGCCCCTAAAATCTAGAAGCCTATGCTGAAAATTGGGTGGATGGACTCTCACCTAAGGTATGTGCTCCTAAAACTCTAGGAAGCATATGCTGAGAATTAGGTGAATGAATTATCACCTAGGGTGTACACCTAAAGTCTAAGAGGTTTACACTGAGGACTAAGTAGATGGGCTCTCACCTAGGGTGTGCTTCTAAAGTGTAGGAAGCATATGCTGAGAATTAGGTGAATGAATTATCACCTAGGGTGTACACCTAAAGTCTAAGAGGTTTATGAGGACTAAGTGGATGGGTTCTCACCTAGGGTGTGCTTCTAAAGTGTAGGAAACCTAAACTGGGGACTAAGTTGATAAACTCTCACCTAGGGTGTGCACTTAAAGTTTTAGGAAGCCTACATTGAGGGTTAGGTGGATGGGCTCTCACCTAAGGTGTGCCCTATGATGTGCTCCTAAAATCTAGGGAGTCTATGCTGAGGATTAGGTGGATGGGCTCTCACTTAGGATGTGCACTTAAAGTTTGCTCTAGAAAGCCTACATTAAGGATTAGGTGGGTGGGCTCTCACCTAGGGTGTACACCTAAAGTCTAAGAGGTCTACACTGAGGACTAGGTGGATGGGTTCTCACCTAAGGTGTGTGCTCCTAAAACTCTAGGAAACCTACTATTTAACTTATGCTTAAGGTGATTTAAGGTTTTCTATATCTTCCAATTAAATAAATCATCAATCCCCATTTTTTTTATGACTTAACCATTTAAAAAATAAAAGAAAGGAAAAGGACGACCCACTTCCGAAACTAGCAAAACCAGAGCGACGAAAACAAAGAGTGGATCGACCTAAAAGCGTTTAAATAACAATTGATTGAAATCCAAAACAATGGGCAAAAAGGGGTCTATAAAACCAATTCTAAACCGCATGCAAATCAACACTAAAAGGCTGCCAAAATAATATGTTGATTACCTCAAAATTAACCCACCAAATGCCCAAACAACATGTAATTTGTGCTCCAAATAATACCATGTAAGCCCATACAACACCTACAATTCTAACAACACACCAAACATCTCTCACAACACTCCAAAAGCTTTCACAGTACTTATATGACCCCGAACAGCAACTACAACACCCAAACAGTTTCTATATGAATTCGAACATCAACTTCATGGGTCTAAGCAACAACTACAGCACCCAAACAACCATCCTAAGCTTCCAATCATTACCCAACAGCCAACTTACGCTTCTAATCAGTACCAAACAGCAATTCTAAACATCCGAGCAGCACCAAACGGCCAACTTAAGCTTCCTACAGGTCTAAACAGCAATTCTAAACATCCAAGCAGCACCAAACGACAATCCTAAGCTACAAACGACAATCCTAAGCTCCCAATCAGCCTTTAATTAGCAGTGGACAGCAGCCTTGTATCTCAGACAGCTCCCAAACGACAAATTGAAATCCCAAGCAGCGCTCCCAAAATTTTTCTAAGCCTCCAGCAGCATTCTTAAGGCTCCAACAGCGATTGGCAGCTTCAAATAACACCTTAACATTAATTTCAACACTTGTAAACTACTTCAAGCGACTTAAACTATAATTTCAGCACCCAAACACGACATGTGAAATCATCCAAATGACGACAATTAAGGCTTTCAAAAAGAATCACAAATGTTCCCAAAATATCTACGTTAATCGCTACACGTGTTTGCATATCAAAACCCAATTTCAGTGAAATGCAATTAAAGGGACTTTGCATGCACATCGCTCAATCCCTACATATTCACAAACCCATCACCCAATTTTTTTTTTGTTTACATACCTACTACCTTGACTATGCATGAGAAAATACATATCATATTTAAAGGTTGGAATAGTAGTAAGCTTTATGTGATACAAGAAAAAAAACTCGGATGCCATAAACATAATGAATGAAGTTGAGGTATTAGATATGTAAACAAGTAGGAGATAAGTGGCATGTATGTAAAAAATGAAGTTTTAATGTTGGATACGTAAATATGTAAGGATCGAGTATATCAATTTGAAAATTTCTTTCTTGAATCTTAACATAATCATTAAGCTTTCAAAATAGAAATAAAACAAATCAGATCTCAAATCTAAATGATAAAGAGCAATATCAATGGATAAAGGAAGCTCATAAAACCAAGCAAAGCAATTAAAAGGAAGCTCATAAAACCAAGCAAAAACAATTAGGATAAAGCTAATGATGATGACGAATTTAATCTGTATAAAGGAACGTGTAAACAGCGAACAAATTATTAAATTTAGGATAAAATTTATATAAAGGGCGCAAACCTGAGACTGCAGTAGAGGATGCAGAAAAAAAAATTCTGGCGACTGTCAGGGTGCTTCGGTGCAGAGAGGGAAGCGAGTGGAGCTTCGATCGTTTGGGGGAGTCAAGCAAGGCCTCTGAGGCTCCGATCGATGGAGGAAGAAACGCGCAGGAATTTTGATCGGGAGAAAGAGGCGAAAGACTCGGTCTGTTCGGCGGCAGGAGACGTCTGAGAGCGTCAAATTCGGAATCGAGCACGCAAATCGAGCACGCAGGGAAGAAGGGGAAGAAGCGAGCAGGCGAAGGTGTCGAGCGATGTCTGCGGCTTCTTCAGTGTGGGAGACGGGATCGAGCAGGGAGAGTGAGGGATCGAGATCGAGAAGGGAGCGAGTGCGGGAGACGAGCAGGAGCGAGTGCGGGAGACGAACAATTGCGAGCGGTGATTGAGTTCGCTGCCGAGGAAGGAGATGAGCGGGAGGGAAATTCGCTGCCGAGGAAGGAGACGAGCGGGAGCGGAGGATTTCGTTCGAATTGGAAGCATCCAACCAAGGCTCTCGCCGAGGCTCTCGTGAGCGAGAAAGAAATAAGCCCGCTGGAGAAAGAGCCATCACGGGACAACATTGGTGGGAAATTAATGATTTCCTTTCCTGCAAACGATTTAATTGGAAAATAATAACATTCAAATATTTTCAATTAATACGAGTTTTAAATAATCCGCCTGAATTTTGAAATTTGAAATTCAAAATCCGTGAGCAGGTGTCTAGCCCAAATCGGGCCCGAGGCCCGAGTCGGACCTGGGTTGAGCCTGACCCGCGCACCTAAAAATACATCGATTTCCGTGCGGTTCGCGCGAGTGTGGAACCACAGCAATATGAATGTCTTTTCTAGCTAAAATCGACGTTTCGGACGCATCGGCGCGGTCCGTTTCGTCATCCGGGGTCGTCCAGACGAGTTTGCCGGCGGGCGAGTCAATTTAAGTCAAAATTGCGCGTGATGCAACAAGTGCGTTGTCGAGTCACCGCGCTTGAGTCATGGAGGGTTCACTTATGGCTATCCGATCCTATGTGAACTTATTTTCGGGCCCTCTACATGCTGGTCTATAGCCCTTGCAACTAGAAGTTGAGTGCTTGGAACCACTCATGCGAGTTCTTCACAAAAATGAGTAAAAATACGGTTTGAAGTTCTACGGAGGTGGGCTCCATTACTAGTCTGCTAGGACGGTCAACAAGGAACTCCTAAGGCTAGATTTGGTGTTCATGGGAGTAGGAGACGAAGACCTAACTAAAAATGAGGTCAACAATAACCTAACAACATTTAGTTTTAATCAAAGTTTAAAGTTCCACATAATTATGACAGAGTTTATTCCTCCAAACTCTTACGAGTATATTCCTATAGTTCTTAACAATATGGTTCAATGAGCCTTTGCCAATCGGACTCCTTGCCCAAAGTAGGAATCAGATTTGGCCAAATAAAGAACCTACAGCTACATTCCTAAATTCAAATATTTACCGCTATACTACTAAATTACATCTATTGGCTAACCTTAATTAACAACAATAACACAGAAATTATGGCATAAGGACCGCACACCTCATAACACAATCCACGACAAAAAAACCAAAAATAAACATTGATAAAAGTAGGGAAGGAGGTATCAAAGATAGTAAGAGAGCGGAGGAGAAGTAAACACCGACAATCACTCATTGGAGCGAAGAAAAGGAAGGGAAGAAAATAAACGCTAGGCAGCGATGTCGCTCAACAATAGGCAAAGAGGGGCAGCCAGGTAATCGCGAACCAAGTGAAACGTCGAACGCGGGGGCCTCGTAGCTTATGCAGATTACGACATGTTTTTAATAAATCGACAGCGCCATTCTTCCAAACACTAGAATCAACGTTTTCAAAACGCACCACAACGAATAAGCTGCGCCAAACAGAGCCTTAGTGAACAACTCGTGTTTAATTCGTACAAGCCATTTTAGCTCTATTTAAAAATGAGCAAGCCATGAATACCTTTCTTTGTCGGATCGTGTTCAACTCATTTTGACTCGAATTAACTAAATACATAATTTTTATTAACACTTATGTTATATTAATTACTACCATTTTAGCTTTATTCATTAACCGTTATGTTGCGGCCCTCCTTTAGGATTTAAGAATTAGGGATTTGAGGCAAATTAACCGTTATGTTGCGGCCCTCCTTTAGGATTTAAAAATTAGGGATTTGAGGCAAAGTGTGGGAACCATGGCTAGGAATCCATCTCACGCGCTCTTAAATCAAGTGAGTTTTCCCCTATTCAGTTTGTCCTAATGCGACAAGAGACTTCTACTTGTGGTCTTGGCGTCCCACCTCTAGTGGCCTTATCTCTCAGTCTCAAGTTGTACATTCCTCTCATCACATGATTCTATAAATGTATTGTTTTATGCATTCAAGAAACTAAATGAATTACAGAAAAAAACCAAGGAGTCAGATAATTTAGGTTTTAAATTTTGGTAATCAGATATGAATCATATTATAAATAGTTTGCGCTATTATAGATATGAGTTTGAAGGAGTTTAAACTATTATATATAAATAGTTTAAATTTTAACATATTATAAATTGTTAAAATTAGTAGAATTGGAGATAAAAATTTAGCTATAATAATTATTGTCGATACTAAAATTCTTAATATCATAAATGTTTGTACTCCCCCAAAAAGGTTGGGATATTTCCAAAAGAAAAAATTTAGAATAACCTAAATGAATTAATACTAAAGGTATCTCGTGAAAAAAATTTGTTTTTTAGAGATGTAAATAAACATGTCGCTAAATAATAGGATATTTCAGAAGTACTCATGGTGGATATAATTTTGCAGTAATTAATGAAGAACGTAAAACTATATTGGATTTTGTTTCCGCTTATGATTTTATTATTACTAATATTTTATTTTAAAAAAAAAGATAAGCATGTTATCACTTATAAGATTGGATCTAATAAAACACATTGATTATTTTTTAACAGAAAAATAGGACGTCGAGATTGAAAATATTTGTAAAGTCATTCCAAGTGAAAATTTAAGTACACAACATCGATTAATAGTTCTGGATTTTAAGATAAAGAATTTAAAAAATGAAAATTACAAAATATAATAATAAAATTAGATGGGACACTTAAAAGACAGAAATAAACTTATTTTTATGAGTAATCTTCAAAATCTTGAAATATGAGATATTCGTGAATAAGCTAATACTATGTGGGATAAAGTAAGAAGCAGTATTAATCATGCAAATGATGTGTCTGGAGAATCAAAAGATAAAACTCTTATCAAATAAAAATATTTTGTACAAGAATAATAATGTGCAAAAAAGATAAAAAAAAATATATTCAGAGCTTTCTCACACGGATTTTTTGCAATATTATAAATTGTAGACAGTTTACAGAAACAATCATGTTTTCGTTTCTTAGGTTTTATTTGCAATAAAAAAAACTCTTATCATTCATTCCTTTTTATTCATTTACTATACATATGTTGTATTAGAGTTTATCAAGTAATTTGTATGGTGTTTTCTAACAGGATAGCCACAACGTTTAGGATTCTCCATTTAGGGTTGTATTTGAAGACGAGAAAGTGCTCCGGCTATAACTTGTCTGAGGTGGTAATCTCTTTCCAAGGGATCAAGAGGTGCTCCGATTGTAGCTCACTCCTAAGGGGGTATTTATCCTTACCCAACTTCTCCACAGCCTTTCTATTCACCGCTATTGCCTTCCCCTCCTTCTTCGCCGCCCTCACTGTTCCAGCCCTCCACGTTCACTGCCGCCCCTGTTCCCTCCCCCGCCTCACAGTTTTGACCGTTGTCCAGCTGTCACATAATTGTTGAAGCCGCCCAGGACAAGCTTGCTATCTTTTTCCTACAGTCCCACCACCCAACCACCAATTTAATTCATTCCAGCCATCCCCCTCGCTGCCCCAACCCCGGAACAACACTCCTCTTATTGTCCTGCAATTCCCAACCCTTCTCCTTCGCTGCCCCTCATTGTCCCAGCCCTCCTCTTGGGAGCCGCTGCCATTCCAAGCCCGTCACTTCACCACCAACGCAATTCAAGCCCCTCATTTTGTTGTCCTAGCAACCACAACTCATTTCAACCTCTTAAAACCACTCCCCAACCACCTAGCCGACCTCCAGATCGAGCCTAGTGTGAGTTTGTATCTTATTTTGTAGTAATTTTCCTTCCCACTGTGTTTGGTTGTACCATCTATTTGATTTTAGTAAAAACATTTGTTTTCTCTATTGCGATTAGTGTTAATCCTGTTATCATTTGGTCTAATAAATTATGTGTTATGAGCATTAGAAGTACCCGTCCCTTGTTAATGAATCAATGGACAAGCTTATTTGTTAATTATTTGCTTTTTTTTGTTGTTTTTTTTTTCAATGTGCAGGAATATCATGAAAGTTTGGAGAATATTGGAGAAAAGCTAAAGGTTTTCCTTTTTATTTGTAATGCATTACTTATTTGTTGTGTCAAACTTTAAATTTCGGTTTTAAATTTGAATTGAGATTGTTATTATAAATTGAAAAAAATCAGTTGAAGAAAAAATATTTTTTGTTACTTGAAATGATTTTTTTTTAATATTTTCTTTTAAAAAATAATTAAATTTATTACTATGTTTTAATTTGCACATCTCGAGATGAACTTAAGCATAAGACGAACAAATCAATTCAAACCAAAAAAACCATCTTGTTCACAAACAATTTCAAACACAAGCTCAATGCGAATAGATAAATAATCAAATGAGCCGAACACGAACAATGATCGGGCTCGCTCAAGCTCGGCTCGTTTACAACCATACTTTTGGGTGCGCAAAATTCTGTATATTTCATTACATGTTTCCTAAAGTTATTAAGTACATTTACTATATAGGGTTAAGGCAATGAAAAAATAAAAGCCAAAATACATAAGAGAACGTCCCCGCAACAAAGCTTTTTGAAGGATGTGGAGTGTTTCAGTAAAATGTAGCATAACGAATCCTTACTCTCCAATAAATTGTAATCGGGGAGATAATTCTAGTATGAAAGCAGGAGTACATCTTACTTGGCATGAGATCTAATCCAAAAGAGGTGATGCATTCCAGTGAATTAAGCATAAAGAAAATTTACCAATAAACTTCTAGTAAGAGTGAGTCTGCTAACCTTGCAACACGAGGGAAGATAAAATAGTTGACAACAAATAATACCTTGAGAATGTTGATTAAAACTATCCAAATCTTCCTTCCGTGCCAAGTATCCATATAATTGTCGTTTACCACCATGGCAGAATAGCACATGATTACTACGCTCCCATGCCTCCCTGCTGGTTCCTTGCTCCACAAAATGCTTGTGCAATCGTTCAGCCTCCATATAGCCCATTGCAGTGGACTCAAAAATTAACACACTCATTCCACGATGACCCTGTGGGCCATATGAATGACGAGCCCTTTTAGCAGCATACGAGTCAAAATACTCCAGCAATTCTTGGTTCCCCATTCCAATCCACTGCAAAAATAGCCAACAATGCAAAAATGGATCATAAACCATTTCCGGTGGAAATGTAGAAGGCAAGTCCACCAAATGGTGGAAAAAAAATGATATACAGGGCTTTAGGAAAAGATTAAATGAAGCCTTCATTTTCATGCCAAAAATATTAGAAAAAAAATGATATACAGGGCTTAGGGAAAAGAATAAATGAAGCCTTCATTTCCATGCCAAAAATATTAGAATTTATGTCGAAATATGCGAGTAAAACACTTGTTTAATCACTTGTTATCACCTTAGTAAATTACTTCAAAATTCACGGATTCCATGCATCAAGCTATATGTTATGTGCCGCTTTTAGTAGGAAAGGTCTACATCCAAAATTAAGCAGAAAGATAGAATGAATCAGAAATAAATGGTTCATATTTAGAGATAAATAACATAGAAATACAAAACCAAAATGAATTGTTTATTTGATGTTGCTAAAGGACTATTTCACATATCCAGTTCATATAAAATTTGTAAAAGTCTAAAATAGCCCCTGCACTATTAAAAAGAATCAAATTTAGTCCCAAAATTTCAGAATGCTCTAATTTAGTCTCAGGCTATTAAAAGCTGCTCTAAATTGGTCCTATATCATATCTTCCGTTAAATTTAGTGATGGTCTGCAATGAATTGAAGGGTATTTTCGTTTGTAAGTAATTATTCAAACTTTATGTGGGTTGTATATAAATATATTTTTATTTGTTATTGAAAAGTTATAATTTTTAATCTACATTAATAAATCTCTTCACAACTGTCATCATCTTTTATTCAAATGAAAAATTTTGATAGTGTACGCTAGTGTAGGCCATAGCCATATTTATAAGACCGAATATGATTTAGAACCAGTTTGGAGCAACTTTTAATAGCATGGTTCCAGACTATTAAACTTTAATAGTGGCCTCCATGAATTGAAGAGTATTTTCGTCTTTCAAAATTACCTAACGAAAAATATAATTTAGGAATAATTTAGAGTAACTTTTAATAGTCTAACTAAATTGGAACATTCTAGAATTATGAAACTAAATTGGACACTTCTTAATAGTCGAAGGACTATTTTAGACTTTTACTCTACGAAATTCTAACAATCATTAATGTCAATGGAACAAACACTCAACAAAATTATACCACACAAATATGAAACAAAAACAATAACAAAACTTTATCCCCTACGTGGGGTCGGCTACATGAATTCTTTTTCTCCATTGTGTCCCATTAAGCGTCATATTTTCATTTAATTATAATAAATTAAGATCATTTTTTATACAAGATGCCCAAGTCTTTTTTAGGTCAACCTTTACAAACAAAATTCAAATTTAAAATAGATACTATCCTAAGAGAGCCATCAGATGGTTGATATTTAACGTGACTAAACCATCTAAAGATGACACTCTAATATTGTTTATCGCTGGAGCATTTTGTCTCTAAGTGTAAAGCCACTCATCCACCAGAGCATTCTCATCTCAAAAACACTTAATTTTATAGTTCTCTTTTATAGGCCAACAACACCATAAACATCGCAAGTCTCACCACCATTTTATAAAATTTTCCTTTTAAGCATTACTTTTCTATAACACATTAGGCTTGATGTATTCCTCCACTTCAACCATCCAACTTGAATTCTACAAATAACATCCTCATCTACATCACCATCACTTTAAACAATAGACCCGATGTATCTAAGCCGTTCACGCCTACTAATGACGAGATATACAATTGTTACAACCCCGCCACTAGATATACCACTAAATTGCATTCCATGTATTCAATTTTAGATCTACTCGAATGAAAGCCTTTAGATCTAAAGTTTACCCACATAAATCAAGCTTTCACTGAATTCTCTCTCTAGTCATATCCAAAAGAAGGACATCACCAATGAAAAGCATACACCAAGGTACATCCTCCTAATAATGTCAATTAAGAACATCTATAACTAAAGCAAAAAGGATATGCGCTTAAAGTTGATCCTTCATGTAATCCAACTAAAATAGGAAAATACTTGGCCAATTCTTCGTATGTTCAAAGACAAGCGACATCACTAGTATACATATCTTTCATGACTTAAATGTATACAATAACAATACCTTTCTTTTCTAGAACTCTCCAAAATATTTCTCCAGAACATTAACATAAGCTTTTTCTAAATCAACAAAAATCATATGAAGGTTCTCTTTATTGTATCTGTACTTTTCCATGAAACATCTCGATAAATGTATAATTTCCATATTAAACTTGTCTGACATGAATCCAAACTGATTTAGAGAAATTTAGCATCACGATGTAACTTATGTTCAATTATTTCATCCCATAACTTTAATGTATGACACATTAACTTACTTCCTTTATAATTTGTACTTGCATCCCATTTATTCTTAAAAGGAGAAACCAACACTCTTTCTCCACTAATCAGATATTTTTAAAATTTTCAAAAAAAAATTAAAAGTTTAGTAAGCCAAAAAATTCTCGAATCTCCTAAATATTTCCACACTTCAATTGGAATACTATCAGGTTCTAATGTTTTTTTCCACACTTCATTTTTTAAAGCATCCTTAACTTTCGTTTTACTAATACAACAATGAAAATAAAAATTTTTGTTATTATTTATGATATTAAGATCACTAAATATGATAATATTTTCACAATATTCATTAAAAAATTTATCAAAACACTCACCCACAAATGTTGAATATCTTTATCTAGAAAAGTTTTTTTTTTCACCTTAATATATTTAACTTAAACTAAATCTTTACTTTTTTTTGTCGCGAGATAATACATACATCTTTCATCATCTTTAATATCTAATATATCTATTATAAAGATCATTACAAACAAAATTCTTAGCATCGCAAATTATTCTCTTATACTTTATACGGGCCACCTTATATTTCTCCAAATTTTTCAAGTTTTTACATCGAAACTAATTTTTATAAAATAACTTTTTTTTAAATTTTCTCTTGCATATTATTCTTTAATCATCAACCATATTTATTCATATTTTTTTTTCTTTTGATTCCTCAAACACATCTTTTGCAACTTGTTTAATAGTACTCATTATTTAAGTTTCTTCATTAACATCCTAAATAATAAGCTTTTGAAATTTACTCATAAAAATAAATTTATTTTAAATTTTAAAGCTCTCCTCTAATTCTATGACAATATTTAACTGTATTTTTCACTTTCTCACCCCTCATCTTAAAATCCAAAACTAATAATCAATATTTGACACTTAAAGTCTCACTTGAAATGACCTTACAATCTTTAAAATCTCGACGATTTATTTTTCTCAAGATAAAATAATTAATTTGTGTTTTATTTGATTCATTCTTATAAGTGATAATATCCTCATATCTTTTTTTTTTTTAAAAAAAACATTAGCAATCACAAAATCATAATCTAAATTATAAATTTAATATGACTACTTTCTTCATTAGTCACTCCAAAATCATACTATGCCAACATGTCCATTTAAATCTTCCAAAAAAATATATATTTCTTATAGAGATATCATTTGTCTCCAAATTTCTTTTTTTATAGATATATATAATCTACTTGAAGAACAAAAACACTTGTAACATTAAAATTTTAGTATCAATAACAATTTTTAGAGATATAATTTTATCTTCAATTCTATTAATTCTTACAACATTATCTTTCAAACACTTTTTTATAATTATATATGTACCGTTTCTAGTATAACTCCTACATGAACCAAAATAAGCTATCAATTTCATTAACATTTTCTCCAACCCATTTAGTTTTTTGAATGCATAAGATTTTTATCTTCCTATAAATAATAATATATACTAATTTCATTAAATTATATGTGAAAGTATTTATATTATAGGTTTCCAACTTATTATTAGTTTCATGGACGAACTTTTTTTGCTTACATCAGTCTGTAATGTGAGAACCATTATATTTCGAAAGTAAATAAATAAATAAATATATACATAATAAATATTTATAAAATTAAATATAATAAATTATAATTAATTAATTTTTTTAGTTAATCTATGTTTTATGAAATTTATTCTTGATATTTGCTTGGAATTAAATTATTAATACAACTTTTTTTTAAAAAAATTATTATTTTAATTTTATCTAAAAATTAATTATTATAATATATTTATATTTTAACGAGCCAATTTTAAGCGGAACACGAACATGAATAAGTTTTCGAGTCAAACACGAACACACTGGTCACGAGCTATTTCGAACACGAGCCAATTTCGAACAAGCCGAACACGAGACAAGCCTGAGCTCGCTCAGGCTCGATTTGTTTACAACCCTAACTATACCTGAGGTCGGTGCAATGACCCTTGCACACTTTTCACTGTATTCACTCCACACAGTGTGTCCAGGGTACACCCAAGCATTAATACAATGATTTAAGAGATTTATGTCAATTTTTTTGACAAAATTTTACGCTGACTATCGACTATCAAATGCACTCTTTCACTTTTTGCATCTGGGATTTGGAACTCAACAATGGTAGTGAAAATTATTAAATACCACTAGCAAACATCTACATATGACCAATAAGAAATAAATGTGCCAATCTTGGCTTTAGCAAAGTTGAATATCCCCACCAAATGACCGTATCATCAACCTCCATTATGCGGCCTTGAAAAATCCCTTAACAACACATAATTAAAGAACTACATCACCCACAAGACATATCATGATAGAATGCAAAAAAAGGATTCATGAACTAAGAATACGATCAAGCTAACATTGCAGATGTGGGTTGATGTCGATGGAAGTAGTAATATGTATTATCAACCGTTATGGAAAGTAATAAATCTTAAGTTTGTATATTATGAAGCTTATAAATTAGGAAGTTTGATATTGGGTTATCAAATTAGAGGAGATATAATTACAATATTTTTTTTTCTATATTATAGATATTCCTAATCTATAGAGATGGGATTGTATATAAATATGTAACATATGTTTTCAATTAAGAAAAAAGAGAAAGAACGAATTTCCTTCACATGATAGCAAAGTTAGGCATGGCTCTTCGCCCTCCTTGGTTTGGCTTTGTTCCCCGCACGCATGTTTAGCCTTAATTATGTTGCTTGTCATTCCATGTTGCATCTTAGTATGTGACGGTCATCCATGTCTACTTCAATTGCTTTGTTTAGGCCATTCAACTCAATTTGACTCATGTGGCTTCGCCTGCACCGCTTGAAGCTTCCTCTTATTTCATCGCTTTGTATGCATCTTTCGGTTCGGTCTACATCGTGTTGCTTTGTCTACACAGTTCAAAGCTTCCTCCTCATCCCACGACGGGGTAATGACATCATCCAAATCTTCATCTTCATCCTACAATGTCGGTCTCTTGAGTGTCGTCGACTATCCTGAGAGGTCGTCTCCTACGGTGTTACTCATCATGTTTATTTGTCTTCAGCGATTGTTGAACCGTTCGATGGGTCATTTGTCTCCTACAGCTCAGTAATGCTTGTCTATGGAGTTCGTTTCGCCATTCGACTCGTCTGCACTATCTCTTCTATACCATCACATTAAGGAGGCCATCATTTGTGATAAGCATGGCTATTAAACAAAAACATGTTGTGAAGGTTTTGATTTCAACAGTGACTAAAATTACAGATGAAAAGTTAAATGACATCAATTATTTTACCATAATATAACTGTGAGGCCACTTGAAAAATATTTTTCTAGAGTGACCTCTTTAAAAACCCCTCCTCCGAGACTGATCTAAATTATTATGAGGGAATGAAAGTTAATGCCCAACTTTTGATACAAATATGGAACTATGACCTGGTCAGCCTGGACATATGACTCATTGTGATTATGTTAAAGGCGTGATGGAGGAATTTGCACGCGTTTTTTTTAATAATTTGATCACCCAAAGTTACACTTCTGTCACTAGAGCTACTACTACTAAAATTACATTTCATATTCAGTTGTAGTTCTACTCAAATGAAGGCCTTTAAAACCAATGTAGACCTTCATAATTCAAGTTTTTCCTAGGCTTTTTCTCTCGTCTTATCCACGAGAAGGATATCATCAAGGAAAAGACATACACTAAGATACATCCTTCTATAAATGTCCAGTAAGACCATCCATAACTAAAGCAAAAAGATATGGGCCCCTGATGTAATCCAACAAAAAAAGAAAATATTTGGTCAATCCTCCTTCAGTTTGAACACAAGCAACAACTCTAATATACATATCTTTAATCACTTGAATATAAATCATATCAACACATTTCTTCTCAAGAACTCTCCAAAGGATATCTCCTTGAACCTTATCGTAAGCTTTTTCTAAATCAATAAATAGCAAATGTAGATCCTTCTCAATCAAACCGCTCAATAAATGTATAGCTTCCATAGTAGACCTTCCCGACATAAATCCAAAAAGATTATGAGAAATCTTTGTAATACATCTTAACCTATGTTCAATTACCCTCCCCCATAATTTTAAAGTATGACACATCAACTCCATTCCTCTATAATTTGCACTATTGTGCAACCCCTTTATTCTAAGAAATGGGGACAAAAATATTCTTCCTCCACTCATCAGACATATTTTTAGTAATTAAAGTAATATTAAAGAGTTAAATAAGCCAAGAAACTCTCAAATCTTCAAAATATATCCACACTTCAATTGGGATATCATCAGGTCCTACAGACTTTCCACTATTGATTTTCTTTAAAACCTTATCAACTTCTTTTCTACTAATATGATGATAAAAATGGGATGTCTTATTATTATTAATAATATTAAAATCACTAAGATCGATTGTATTTTCAGAAACTTTATTAAAAATTTTATCAAAATAACTCACTCATTTATGTTGAATATCTTTTTCTAAGAAAAACACTTTTGATTTTCATTTTTAATACACTTTACTTGAGTTAAATTTTTACTTTTATTTTCTCTTTGTTTGGCTAGTTCATACATATATTTTCACTCTCATTAGTATATAATCTATAATAAAGATCATTAAAACAAAAATTTTTAGCGTCACAGATTGTCTTTTATACTCTTTGTGGGTCATTTTCATATTTTTCCCAATTATCTAAACTTTTACATTTAAACAAATTTTTCGCCGCCAACTATTTTTATTTATAGAAACTTTTTCTTTTGATTCTCCAAGTATAAATTTCGCTACTTGTTTAATAGTGTTTGTTACTTTATCCCACATAATATTTACTTCTTCAAGAACATCCCAAATTTTGAAATCTTGAATTTCACACATAAAAATAATTTTATTTGTCTTTTAGATTCTCTCATCTAATTTTACGATGATGAGTCGTAGTTTTTTTATTTTACAACTCTTCATCTTAAAATTTAGAACTAATAATTGATGTTGGGTACTTAAATTTTCACTTGGAATGACCTTACAATCTTTACAATCTCGCCGATATCTTCTTCTCATAAGAAAAAAATCAATGTGTTTTATTAGATCCATTCTTATAAGTAATAAATGCTCATCTCTTTTCTTGAATAAAGTATTAATAATAACAAAATCACACACTAAATCAAAATCTAAAATGTCTTTACCTACTTGATTTAATAACAAAATCACACGCTAAATCAAAATCTAAAATGTCTCTACCTTCTTGATTAGTCACTCCAAAACTGTAGCCACTATGAATATTTCTGAAATCTTCTACCAACATACCGACATGTCCAATTTAATCTCCACCAATAAAATTTTACTTAAAGAGGTATTATTTGTATTAAGTCTTCTAAGTCATTCTAGAATTTATTTTTAGACCCTATATCTAAACCTACTTGAGGAACATAAACACTTATAATATTAAAAATCTTAGTATCAATAAAATTCTTAAGGGCAATAATTCTATCTCCAACTCTATTAATTTTTACAACATTATTTTTCAAACTCTTATCTATAATTACACCTACATCATTTCTAGTGCGACTTTTACCAGAATACCAAAGTTTAAAAATCGAAGTTATCAATCTCTTTTGTCTCTTCTTCAACCCATTTAGTTTATTAAATACATAAGATATTGATCTTTCTAAGAATCATAATATCAACTAATTCCATTAATTTACAATTGAGAGAACTTATATTCCAATGCCACTATTAATGCTAAAAAAATTATACCCTCAAATTCAGCAAATTATCACATTTAAATTGTGAGTCGAGTCAATTTGCTAAACATCATCATTTGTCTTTTGTTCCCATAACTAATAAAAGACCAAATCAAAACTTTGAGTTGATTCATTATGATGATGGGGACCTTCCCCTATTTACCTAATGAATTTTGATATTTTATCACTTTTATCTATGATTATTCCAATATAATTGTCTTACTTTATACACCCCGAATTTCAACAATTATCACCTTTAGATTATGAGTTGTTTCAACTTGCTAAACGTCATTGTTTGTCTTTTGTTCCCAGAATTAACAAAAAAATTGATCATAACTTTGAGTGAATTCATTATGATGATGGGGACCTTATCCTATTTTATTTAATGATTTTTGATATTTTCACTTTTGTTGATGATTTTTATCATAAGACTTTGCTTTATTTTATGAAATTTTGTACTAAGTTGTTGTCTCATTTTCATTCATTATACTAAAATTAGAATTCAATTCAATATTTATGTTAAATATCTGAGAAGTGACAATGCCAAAAAATATTTTTTCTGCACATACTCAAACGTATGTCATACAAAAAGGAATATTTCACCAATTATCCTATGTTGATATTCCATTCCAAAATAAAGTAACTAAGAAAATAAATAAACATTTTTTGAGACAGTTAGAACTCTTTTGTTTCGAACTAATGTACCCAAACAGTTGTGAATTGATGAAATTTCTACCACAAGCTTTTTGATCAATCATATGCCTTTTATTGTTTTAGTGTAATTATTTTGTTAGTGATACTCTTCCACTGGTCTCTAAATTGGACCACAAGTCATTAAGGTGCATCTTTTAGAATAATCTCGTTTGCAAAAATACATCAATAATTTTCCCCTCTTAAAGATGTACATGGTCTCTATTGATGTCACTTTTTATGAATAAATGTCATTCTTTAATAACTCATTGTTGTATGAACCTACAACATTCTGATGAGTTGTTAATGCATCACATCATTAGTTCAAATCCACTTCCACCACCAATCCCACAGCTTAGACCACTTATCACTAATGTTTACTCGAGAAGTCCCCATCCTCCTAATCCTAGTCCAGCACTCGTATCATCTTCTTCGGTAGATCCTCTTCCCAGTGGCCTTGATTTACTTATTGTCTTCGAAGAGATAAATGCCAAAGCGCTTATCTCATTTCCTCGTGTGTTAACTATAAGCAGTTATCATCTATTTTCAGCCCTTTTATTACTTCTGACTTTGTTAAGGTCCCAAAATTTGTTCAGCAAGCCTTATCCAATTTTGACTGGCAGATAGTGACGCTTGATAAAATAAATGCCTTAACTTTAAATGGAATTTGGGAACAATTAAACTACCTCTTGACAAGAAGATTGTTGGAAGTTAATGGGTCTTTGCAGTTAAGTTTCATTCTGAAGGATTTGTAGCTCGTCTCAAAAGATCGGTTGATTGTAAGGTTTATATTCAAACTATGGGTTGATTGCTTGGACACATTCTCTTCAATAACTAAATTAACTTCAGTTCGCCTATTATTGTCGTTGTGGGCAATAAATAATTAACACTTGCACCAGCTTGAAATAAAGAATATATTTCTGCATGATGATCTGTTAGAAGAAGTTTATATGGAGCAACATCCTGAATTTATTGCTCGGGAAGAGTCTGGGAATATATGTTGTATTTTAGGTCATTATATGTACTTAAGCAAAGTCCACGAGCATGGTTTAGAGAAGTTAGCCAAGCATTAGAAGAGATTGAAATGTAGAAAGTTAAAAGTATCACATTGCATTCTACAAGCAAACAGCCTCTGGGATAATTCTATTAGTAATTTATGATGATGACATTATTATTGTTACTGAAAGTGATATGCGACGAATCTTATCAGCGAAATTATTTCTCCAAAATCATTTCCAACACTAAACATATTTTTTATTTGTTAAGTATTTTAAAAATAGAAGTGTTCCTCCAAAAACTAAAAAACAGATAAGCAAACACTGTTTTTTTTCCCTACTTTTTGTATTCAAATATAAAAAACAAAAAAACAAAAAGTGGATCCGAAAATGCCACTTAATATTAGATAATCTAATTAGAGATCTAATTACATGTTCTTTTCTATATTAGAAATATTTTTAATTTATAAAGATGGGAATATATATAAATATGTAACATATATTTTCAATCGAGAAATAAGAGAAAGAGTTGCTTCCCATTACATCAACGATCAAAATTTAATAAATGAAAAAAAAAACCATCGAGGAAACATCCCATTCTCTAAATCCACAACCAAAAGGCCAAGTTTGATACTAAAAAATCAATTGAAAACAATGGGGAATATACTTGTTTGGCGAAGTAGAAGATATCAATCCCTTGAAAAGAAGCACCGGTAGGAAAGAGTTATTTAATAAATCCACATTTGAAACTTATGTGATAAAGAAGCTATCAAATGGCTAAAAAGAATAGAATTGTGTCAAAGCCCTATTGATTTACCTTGTCATTTTCATCTTTCTCAAGTTTTGTGTTCATGACAATTACCATAGGAGGCCACACAATCTCACGATCAGTTGTTGACTCACGCAGGCCCTTCCACTTACCAAATACTTCACCAGCTTGAATCACTGAAGTTCCCCTCCTACGAAGCTCTTCATCCAAAAGTTGAGCAAGCTCCCGATGAAGCAAAGGTCTTGTTGATCTTTTTGTCTTTGCATGCGTCATCAAGGGTTGGAGGCCATCATACCAATCAATTGCGCCTGGGCCATTATGGCATGCTGGGCAGTGCCATTGCCTGGTTGGTTCACCCATTTCATCCACTGACAGTTTATCCAAATTTTCAAAGAATCCCTTAAACCACTTATTCATTTTTCGAGTCTCGTGACTCCTTTGGCTAGCATCAGAATCATAATCATCAGAAAACTCATCTTCACTTCCATCCACCAAAGCAGCATCATCATCATCGTCTGAAAAACCTTCAGGTTGATTGTTAGTAGGGTCAACAACAGAACTTGTGGAGATGTTCTCATTCTTTTGAGGAGCAGATCCCCCTCTTGCACCCCACTGCCAGCCATGTTGCAAAGGTGGAGGTACCGTAGGAGAATGCAGAGTCGTAGAAGCAGTTACACAATTTCTAATCCCTGATTGTTGCTTTGGATTCCACTTGCCAACTGCTGCTTGGGAATCAGCAATATCGGCCCAACTAGTAGAAGATTTCACATTTCCATGCTGAACCCATGTTTTAGGAACAGAACTTGAACTCCCTTGCTTCCCAGTAACAGCACCAACTTTATTCTTCTTTTTTCCACTTACTTCCCATTTGTCATTCTCTGCAGGATCTGTGGTCAATTTTCCCATGTCACTAGTAGATTGTTCAAGTTTAGGATAGCTGCTAACAGAACCGGATGCTTGAAAGTAGTTTGCTTTCTTAAAAGAAGTACCAGCAGCTGAAGGAGATTTGCCACCAACCTTCTTTGAATTCATTCTGCAAGATATTTAGTCAGTAGCATTCCGCAATCAAGTGTACCATAGCCTAAAAAGGGAGCTATACTAAAGTTACAATGTAAACTAAGAAATTCTTTTGAACGTCAGAAAGTAGAATTGCATTTTTATTCATACAAGAACCAAAACAGAAAGAAAATTCCAACGTAAGCATGCAACTTCATGCTTACATTTGACTAAAACAAGCCACAATAAGTATGACTTATGGTTTTATTTTTTCCAAGCGAACTATCAGGTAATTTTTCAAGAGACTAAGGTGGCTTGCGCATTCCACAACAAAGAAAATTTTACAAACTACTTAATGGATGATTAGACCATTCCACCTTCCCAGGAAGCAAAAGGTACAGTAGTATGAACTAAATAATAACAGCTTATGAACCAAAATAACCAGTGAACAAACGAAAGAATGTGCAAGGAGAATAGCGGTAGAGAGGCACAAATGAAAGATTATGCAGGGAGAATTGTTGTGAAACAAAACAAAGTTAAGACAGGGTCATGTGGAACGGCAGCCCCCTCTAGAGTATCTCTGAATTTTTTTTTAGGTTCTGCTATGGTGTGGTTTTCTACCTGCAACTTGGGATTTCTATTGGAGCGGTTCATGTTTGAACCCTTCAAGTGGCAATTTTGTGAAATTTCAGGCATACAAAACATGTTATCCGGCTAATTTAATTTTTTTTTTACTGTGGATTTTGGTGAAGTTTGAACTTAATGACTATCTCAAATAAATTAGACTGATTTTGAGAATCCGCAAAAGGAAACTATTAAAGAGAGCCAATCGAATCTACTAATATATGGATGAAAAGTCCATAAATAGAGATTTCAAGGTTTAGAGATAAACCAAGCTGACTTTGCGCCAATCAAATCTAATAATTGGAGATTTTTTATAAAATAAAATTTTCCTCTAGGTTTTGGCTACATTTGTGCAACTTAGATGCATGCTCTCTTTGTGAGCAATTTAAGTATGCCAAATTAATTTTGGAGAAAGACAACTCCAAGAATTGGCAATGAAGCCTAATTTCATAAATTTTATAAATTCCCTCGTTGACACAATTTTCTCCATATATTTTGTTAGTGTACCAATTTAATTTTGGAGAAAGACAACTCCAAGCATTGGCAATGAAACCTAATTTTCTTAATTCAATAAATTTCTACCTTGACACAATTTTCTCTATATATTTTGTTAGTGGTTTTCATATGCTCCTAAGTTTATACAAATTAGACATTGTTGACCTCCATATATATTTTGCAAGTCAACTCGATCCAAAAAGATGAAAATAGTGGACAACAAATAAAGCATTACACAAACAGAGATTGATGCACATGTAAAAAGAATTGAACAAATCTTCAGCCATTCTGAAATATAAACGTCACCGACAACACTGAAAGATCGCAATCGCCTCCTAAATTAAATTTAAGGAATTGCTATGAGAAAAAAAAAATAATAGAGCCAGAGATGAAATATTTTGGTGATTTGCAAAAGCAAGAGAAAGAAAAAAAGTTATCAATGTGGAATATAAACTCAATAACTTTATTTAATGAAATTGGGCAAGTTAAAATACATCTATATAATAATAGATAAGTGTACGCGAAATTGTTATATATATATATATATATATTTTTTTTTTCGATTTTTTTTTTTTTCGATTCGCGATATCTCAGTCTCTGCTGCTAGGGTTTGCGTTTCTATGGCGATTTTGGGGGTCCTTCGTTCTTGTGGGTTTACCGCCGTCACGGCTGGCGGCCGTGGTGAGGTGAGTCGGAGGCCTCGCTCTTACGCCAACGTCACCGCTGATGGTGTTCCAAACTTCCCCTCTGTTTTCTACGAAAATCTCGAGCTCGATTTTGTCTCCTCTTTTGTTCGTCGCCCCGGCCGGAAAGGGGGAAAGGGAAAGCTTGCTCTCTTCCTCTCTCACTGATGCTGAGAATGTTGAACTTGCCTCTTCTTGTCATTTACATCTGGTCGGAAAGTTCATTTATCGTATTCCTAAGCTAGATTTTCTTAGACAACACTTTGAGCAAATGAAGCTCACGGGAGAGTAGAAAATTGGTCTGTTGAATGGAAGACACATTTTGATTCAGTTAGCAAACAAGGAAGATTATACTCCGTTGTTTGTTAGGCGTATGGTTTGGTTTGAGAACGTTGGGATGAAGGTGCTAAAATGGTCTTCTAGTTTTGACCCTCAGGCAGAGGCTCCTGTCAACCCTGTCCGGATCAGGTTCCCTTATATGAAAGTTCATCTTTTTAATCATGAGGTTCTTTTCTCTATAGTGGCTATGTTTGGGAGACCGCTGAAATTAGATGCTCCTATGTATAAGCTTACGCGACCGTCCTTGGCTAGAGTTCTGATCGAAAGGGATGTCACTTTACCTCCTCCGGATGAGGTCTGGATCGGTTCGGAGCATATAAGTTACTGGCAGAAGGTAAGTTTAAAGCAACACCCTTCCTATTGTAAACATTGTCAGATGTTTGGACATGATCAAGAGCATTGTTTCAAGTTTAATCCTGATTTAAGGAAAAGGGAGAGATTCAGCCGAGGGGCCTGATGGTGCGGCTGCTAGGTCTGTACCAGTTGATGCCCCCCCCCCCCCCCCCCCCCCCCCCCCCCCCACGTGAGAGGGGGGGGGGGGTGTGTTTCCCTTATGCATGTGACAAAGGGTAGGATTGATGTCCTGACTCTGCTCCCTCCAATCCTCCTATCACTACTCCTATAACTGTTTCGAATACTGAGGGTTCATTGTTTCTAATGGTATTGCACCTAGTGAGACTAATACGCAGGTTTTTAATGGTCTGGCGCTTCCTATTATTCCTATTTCCTCCCCTCCTCTTAATTCGATGGCTGCCAGTAATCAAGATGGTGTTTCTGTACAATATTCTGTTATCCCGGCTAGGGATGAAGGTACGGTTTTGGCTGATGATTTGGCTACAGGTATGGTTTTTGGGCAGGATCCTGTTATCCTGGTTTGTGATGAAGGGGCGCGCCCATCCTTGCCATCCCTCTCTGATGCCCACAATATGGAAAACATATCTCTCATTTCTAATCTCAATGATAATCTCTTAGAACTCCCTTTAGATGATATTTCAAAAATTTTGAGGGATGAATGACATGTACAAAAATATCACAGAAGGAAAAATAAGTCTCATAAGGAGATTCAAAATTTTTGCAGTAGGAGTAATGGGTTAGATAATAATCAATTTTTCTCTTATGATGAAAATGGACGATCCCGACCTAGATACTCTAGGAAGGGTAATTTGTCTTTTTATGTTTAATATTCTTATCTTGAATATCAGGGAAATTGCGGATCCTCAATCTCTTGGTAGACATAAACTTTTGTCTAGGATTCATAAGGTGGATATGCTTGCTATTTTGGAACCCTTGGTCGCCTCCCCGGATGATCGTATTTTGGGTAAATTCAAAAACTTCAATTTTTTTGCTAATTGTTCTAACAAAATCTGGTTGTTTTGGAGAAAGCATGTTACAGTTGACATCATTACGGATGACAGACAGTTTGTTCATACCAATTTCAATATGGATATGTTCTCTGGCTTTCTTAACTTTGCTTATGTTGGGACTTCTAATGTTGCAAGAGCTGACCTCTGGCACAAGCTTGTTGTTATGGGAACTTCTATCAATCAAAACTTGATGGTTGGTGGTGATTTCAACATGGTGATGCATGAGCCTGAGAAGCTTGGTGGCAGAAGATTTGATTTCACTTTAACTAATAATTTTAATGAGTCTATGGCTCTTGTTGGTATCTCGGATTTGGGGTTTATAGGCTCTAAATTTACTTGGAAGAGGGGCAAGCTCTTTGAAAGACTTGATAGATGCCTTGTTAATCAGCAGTGGAACACCTCTTATGATTTCTCTCAAGTGCAGTACCTTTCCAAAATAGGATCGGATCACAGTCCTATTCTCTTATCATTTGATTTTTATAAAAAGCCCTCTATCTACCACCTTCAGTTTTTAAATGTCTGGGCTAGACATAATGATTTCTTGAGATTTGTTGCGGCTAACTGGATTTTTTAGGAGAGGGGTAACGTTTGGTATGTTCTTTGGAAACTTCACAAGAGGGTTGCGACTGTTTTGAGATCTTGGAATTGGGATGTTTTTGGAGACGTTGATGCTAGAGTTAAAAAAGTTGAACAAAGGGTAAGTAATCTTCAAGCTCTTGATGATAACACCATTGACATTATTCACAAGTTAGAGGATGCTAATAAAGAACTTCTTGAGGCTTCTCTTTGGGAGGAGTTGCTTCAACAAAAGGCGAGGGAAACTCACTTTACTCAAGGTGATAGAAATACTAAGTATTTTCATGATTGTATCAAACAAAGAAGAGCTAATAACATCGTTATGAGAATTAAAAACAATGAGGGGCATTGGATTACTGAGATGAGGAAATTGGGGGAGAATGTTGTGTCACACTTTGCTAAACTTTTTGAGTTTCATGAGACGACGGACGATATTGATGTCTCTTTGTTTGAAGATGTGAGACATCATATGGTGCATATGGATCTTTGTGTTATTCCTACGATTGAGGAGATTTATTCCACTCTCCTTGAGATTAATTATAATAAGGCCCCAGGGCCTGATGGCTTTACTTCTGCTTTCTATATTACTTGTTGAAATATTGTTAAGGATCATGTTGTGGCAGCCATACAAAGTTTCTTTAAAGGGGAAATGCCTGGAAATTATTTTTCGGCTGCAACTATTGTCTTTATTCCTAAGAACAATCAGAAGAGCTCTTGGGATCATTTTAGGTCTATTTCCATCACCTCTGTGATTTCTAAGTTGATTAGTAAGATTTTGGTCATTCGCCTTCAACCTCATCTTCACAAGTTAATCTCCTTGAATCAGTCTACTTTTATTCAAGGGAGGGGGATTACTGATAATATTATGCTGGCTCAGGAACTCCCTCTTGACCTTGATAAAAAGTGTAGAGGGGCCAACATGATTACTAAACTGGATATTCGGAAGGCCTATGATTCGGTTAGTTGGGATTTCATATTGAAGATTCTCCATACTCGTGGCTTCTCTCAAGAGATCTGCAATATTATAAAATCCTGGTTTAATTGTAATAAGTATAGCATCTCATCAATGGCAATTCTCGGGATTTTTTCAGTGCGGGCCATGGGATTAAGCAGGGAGATCATTTATCCCTCACTATTTTCATTTTAATTTTTTATTATCTCTCCCGTCTTCTTAACAATATTTTCAGGAGAAACTTCAAGCTGCATTATTCTCACAAATCTAATATGTTGGTGTCTCACTTGGCCTATGCTGATGATATGATCATCTTTTCTAATGCAAGCAAGAATTCAGTGAAGGTGATTCATAATGCCATGATTGATTTTCAACTTATCTCGGGTCTTTCATTCAATACTAGTAAATGTAATATCTTTTTGGGGAAAACGATAAATCGCTCTAATGCCTCTTGGATTGCTAACTATACGGGTTTCTCCCCCTTTAATCTCCCACTCAAATATCTGGGAGTTTTCATCCTCAAAGGCAGGAAGAGAAATATTCAGTTTGACGAGGTTGTGGAGAAGATTCGAAAAAGAATCATGGACTGGAAAAATAACTTCCTCACTTTTGGGGGTCATATTACTTTGTTGAGAAGTATTTTTGGGTCTCTTCCTTTATATATATTTCAGGTTCTTCAACCCAAAACGAGTACTATCTTGTCTCTTGAAAGATGTTTCAATAAGTTATTATGGGTTGGAAATCACTCTGGTAGAAGATGGTTACCTTGGAAAGATGTTTGCCTTGGAAAGATGTTTGTTTGTAAACTCATAAGCGTTGGTGGTTTGGGTTTCAAATTATTGAATCACTTGGTTGATATTAATGTCTTCAAACAATAGTTTAATTTTAGAAAGAATGATTCGTTATGGGTCAATTTTATGCATGGGAAGTATTGTCGTTTCTCTCACCCTGCTTCGACTAATTGGCGGTTGGGTAACTCCACAATGTGGAAGAGTGCTGAAGATTAGAGATTGGGCGAGGGATTTTATTTATTGGGAGGTAGGTGGAGGTAACCTCTCCTTTTGGCAAGATTGTTGGTCTCATGCTTTGTTGAACATGAGGGATTTGCGGTTTCCTAATCTCAAGGTCTCCGATGTTTGGGTTGATGGTCATTGGAATCTTCCTGAATCTTCCTCCATATTGCGTTTGGAGGGAGCTAATTTTATTTCTATGATCCCTTTTGATCCTCTCTTGCATGACACTCCTCATTTGAAATTGCCTATGACGAATTCTATTACTAAATCCTTATATGTTGCTCGCCACAACTTTCAAAAGACCTCTTGGGGAGAAGGGGTATGGAGTAGGGCCTTAACCCCGTCTATGTCCTTCTAGCCTGGCGGATATTTCACTCGATTATTACTTCTGATGACATTCTTAAGATGAAAAGTTTGAGAATTGCTTCCAGGTGTTGTTTTTGTTTGATGGAGGAGTCAATTGAAAGTATCTTTTTCTCGTGCCCCTATGCTTTATATATTTGGGAAAAGGCTGGAACGTGATTTGGCACTTGTCTTTCCCCTGAGAAGAATCTTTCTGTCACCACCTTGAGTTGCAACCCGGATGGTAAGAAAAAACACTTCTGGCAAATATATCCTTATATCATTTGTTGGTTTATCTGGATGGCTAGGAATGATATTATTCATGAGGGCAAGGAGATTCATAAAATGATGGTTTTCACTAACATCATTTCTTACATTAATAAGCTATGGAGGCTTGGTAATTCCAAACAAGGTTTCTTCTCAGGTATTAATTATTTCCTGGTATTGGGGAATATGAATGTGGCTGTTAGAAGAGTCTCGCGTCCTCCTATTTTGGTCAATTGGACTCCACCCCCTAGAGGTTGGATTAAATTTAACATTGATGGGAGTTGGAAGGTTTCTAGTGTTGGGTGTGGGGGCATTGCTAGGAATCATTATGGAAAGTGTATTATTTTTTTCTCC
>NW_018164532.1:1804464-1826073 GCF_001263595.1 Phalaenopsis equestris
TAGTCAGTTTTGTAGGGTGGGAGCAGTTCCCCCTCCTCCTCTCTATACTTTGCTGGTGGGGGATAATTTGGAAACTCCTTATATTCGTACTTATGCATTACCTTGAGGTATGTTGGGTGGTCGAGTGGCTGGGTTCGGCCTTTGATGTGTCCTGGTTGGATTTCTCTCTTTGTTACTCTTCTTTGGGGGCTGCTCAGATGCAGATGATTGGGTTAATATTTTTTCTTCTCGAGAAGTATGTGATGTTGAGCCTTTTACTTTTAGATTGGAGGGTTTGGAGGGTCCCTCTGATGAGTCATTTTTGGGAGGCCCAGGGCTCCCTTTTTAATGATGATTTTGTTGTTGGAGATCGGGGTATTTGCGGGTTACGGGCGGAGAGTTTGCTCTGGGGGGTTTTTGCTTTTTCTTCTGGGTTATCTTATACTTTTCTGCTTCATCTCTAGCAAGGAGGCCCAGGGCTCCTCTGTTACTGGGGTGATGTCTGTTGGAATGTGTTATATTGGGGGAAGGTTTGTTGGGGACTATAGTTTCTGGAGACTTCATGAGCTGCATTATTTTCACCTGGGGTCTATTTGTGAGCAATTTGGCTCTCATTTGGAGGCTCATGGCTCCTATTCTTTCTCTGTTTCCCTATAATTCTGGTGGCATTGTTATGATTGGTTGGATTGCCATTACTGTTTGGAAGTTGGAGGAAGGAGGACTGCCTTTATATTTTCTTTAAAATTGGTTTTCACTTTATTTTTTATTTCTTCAGTCCTTTTAGGATGCAGGTTGACGATCTGATTGTCTTAAGTTTTGGACTTTTGGGGAGAGTTGTTTTTGATCTCTTTGGATTGCGGCATGTCGGTTCTTTGGTCTGCTCGTGGGATTGTTTTGGATAATCATTGCTAACAGGAGGATTTTTTCTGTATATCTCTTTTGGGTATACATGTAATTTTTTAAGTTTCTTTTTGTGTGAGTTGTATTGTGGGGAGAGCGGGGTATTTGCGGGTTACGGGCGGAGAGTTTGCTCTGGGGGGTTTTTGCTTTTTCTTCTGGGTTATCTTATACTTTTCTGCTTCATCTCTAGCAAGGAGGCCCAGGGCTCCTCTGTTACTGGGGTGATGTCTGTTGGAATGTGTTATATTGGGGGAAGGTTTGTTGGGGACTATAGTTTCTGGAGACTTCATGAGCTGCATTATTTTCACCTGGGGTCTATTTGTGAGCAATTTGGCTCTCATTTGGAGGCTCATGGCTCCTATTCTTTCTCTGTTTCCCTATAATTCTGGTGGCATTGTTATGATTGGTTGGATTGCCATTACTGTTTGGAAGTTGGAGGAAGGAGGACTGCCTTTATATTTTCTTTAAAATTGGTTTTCACTTTATTTTTTATTTCTTCAGTCCTTTTAGGATGCAGGTTGACGATCTGATTGTCTTAAGTTTTGGACTTTTGGGGAGAGTTGTTTTTGATCTCTTTGGATTGCGGCATGTCGGTTCTTTGGTCTGCTCGTGGGATTGTTTTGGATAATCATTGCTAACAGGAGGATTTTTTCTGTATATCTCTTTTGGGTATACATGTAATTTTTTAAGTTTCTTTTTGTGTGAGTTGTATTGTGGGGAGAGGAACCCCTAGGGGTGTGTTTAAATGTATTTTTGGTTTCTTAGAAAAGGATCCTCCCCTCTCCATTCTCTGTACCTTTTCTTTTAATTAACGCATAGGGAGTCACCGTTGTTCTTTCCCTTATATATATATATATATATATATATATATTTTTTTTTTTTTTTTTGGTGAGAAAGTCCAATGGCTAATATACTAAAAAGAAAGAAAGATACAAATTGATTGTATAAGAGGTCTCAAGCATGACACCCTACCCATACGGTAAACACCCATACAAAAGGTTCCAAAAAAAAAAAATACAAAAAAATACATGAGAGCCTAAAAAACCAAGTGTAAAAACAAGTAGTATTAGGTAGCTAGAGAGCGACTCAATTTTGTCGTCTTTGCCTCTAGTTCTACTAAAGGTGTCAACTAACAAACTGGCAAGATAAGTGTCATTGTCAGTAGTAACCAATGTATCGTCCAATAAGTTCATGAGCTCGAGTCGACCTCCATTCTTCTTCCTTCTGGAATAAACCTGTCATTCCTCATCCGAGGATACGAAGACTGACTCACCTGATCAGTGGATTGGTCTAAAGTGTGTCAGACATGTGTAAGTTGTTGAACATTGTAAGCAAATACTTGTTGTACCAGCTGAGCTTTTATGGATCAAAGGAGAACTCTTGTGTGTCTTGGCTGATCTTTTATTGGATCAAAAGAGCACTCTCAAGTGTCATGGCATGTAAGTGAGTCTTCTTCAATAACAATGAGTGATATAGACACGTTTGGATCAGTACTTGTAGTATGGGGAGATGTTTCATGGGACTCCAAAGTAAAAAAGCTCCAAACCAACAACTAGAATAGAGTGTTCAAAAGCAGGAGCATCCAAGGGTAGAATGGCTTGGGTATGATGTACTTCATCAGGAACAACGTCAGTCAGATGAGCAGAGGTATATGCGGTGTTGGAAAGAGGGTCGGGTTGCACCTCAGCAGGGATGGTCGGTGGCAAGACGTTCACCCCCAATTCAGTATGAATAGATTTTTGAACAGGTTGTTGATCTTTAGCAATATCCGATCGTAGATGAGAATGCAAGCGATAGAAAATAGTAGAACTGTGGTCAAACATACTACAATGAGGGCAATAAGGAGGGTGTGGTTCTATTACAACCTTTTGCAAATACCCATTGTGATTTGTTTCAATACATACCTCATCCGGAGCTGGTTGGGTAATATCTCTCTCAACTAACACAAGCCACAGAGGGTCTGGTGACAACAAGCATACGATTATCAACCTTAAGAGGCTTACCGTGAGCAGTTGCTAAGAAGTGGATAATTTTTAAGTTAAACAGGTATAGTTTTAACCCCGAAAACTTTATCCAAAAAGGAATAGTATGAGACTCCGCTTTTGGATCAAAATCGACAGTCCACTTCAGAATTTTCATAAAAAAGTTGTCAATCTTGATTACCTTACGAGAAAAAATACGAGTGTAATCCGCATCATGAGATAACTGAATAAGTTAACTGAATAAGTATATTAACTGAATAAGTATATGACAATCGTCAAGTAAGCCAATATTCCAACTACCCAATAGTTTCATAACATCAAAATCTTTCCGAATGATCTCAAGTTTTGGGTGACTATAAAGAAATTTCACCACTAAAGCAAAACGTCAAGAAGACACAAGAGTATTGGTTTCAACCTCAGAGAGAAAAAGCAGGTTTCTCACTTTTTTACCAAGACTTTTAATGAAAGTGTGACACCACCACCTTTAAGAGCCTCGTGGAAGAATTGTGGAATGTTGCAAAACTTACCGATACCAAAATCAGGCTCTGAACCTGAAAGAGGGCACGAGTAGGATTAAAAAAGTCGCCGGTAAGGAAAGTGGCATAGGAACGGAGCGTCGAGACCATCTCCACGGACAAGATGACCACGGTCAGATTCTGGAGCGGCTTGGCGAGGCAATGCGAACAGACTTTGGGCCATCAAACTGCGAGACGATGTGGTCTGTCGAGCAGGAAGGCGAATGCGAGCAGACTTTGGGAGAGTCAAACTGCGAGATGAAACCGTCTGTCGGGCGGGAAGGCGAATGATAGCAGACAGACGCATCGTCGGTTTGGAGACGACGTGCAAACAAAAAGAACAGGAAAAACGGGAAGATGTCGTCGTCTTCGGGTAAGGCGAGTAGTCAGACGTCGTCAGGCAGCGTCGTCAATTGGGTGAAAAGACCCGCGAGCGTACGTGAAATCGTATAGATAAACACAGAACTTTATTTAATGAAATTGGATAAGTTAAAATGCATCTATATAGTAATAGATAAGTGTTTACAAAAATATATACATAAATATATATTAGATTGATGTGAGTGTAGAACGAGAATAAACCAAGAGAGGAAAGAAATGGGTTTTCAAGTTTAATGATATGAATCAGAAAAAAGAGTTGACTAAGACTAAGTCGAAATCCAAGTTCATATATTTTCTTTTTAAGAGATTGCTTTATATTTTCAACAAGGTCTTCACATTATAATTAATTTTACATAAAGCACATTATTATTTGAAATTCATATAAAGTTTATATATATAGTGAAAAATAATGAAATAAAATATATGTGCATGTTGATTAAAATAAGTCACCCCCTTTTCTTACTCTCAAGGGACACTAATTTACTGCAGACATAATAGAAAAGTTTTAAAAAGAAAATAAAATTTTTTGTATCTTAACTAGCACAAAATTTGACGTTGCTCCTATGATGAGTGTATTTATTAAAAGCCAAACTATGATAAAGACTGACCAACTTTTTTAAGAATGTCATTTTACTTGATAATAAATGTTATAAATGTGTGCTTATTCTTCTTGAAGTAAATAGGACTATACAAGTTTTACATTTCTGTCAAAATAAATATGCTAAAAATTATGCATGCATGTTAGCTCTGTTCGTGAGATTGCAATGCCATAAAATAGTAATTACACTGAGTTGTTATATGACTCAAGTCACTCAATTTTTATGTTATATTTATTCTCAAGAAAAGATATTTTAAACTAAATGAATAACAGAAAGAACTTTAGTATCTGTTTTAAGCTCTTCACTGAATTTCTTGTATCAAATATAAGATGTTGAATGTGAATGATGGTAATTTATTGTTTAACGGCTTCTTAAAATTTGTAAAATTTTCTGGATTCATTTAATTATAAAAGGAAAAATAAAAATCTTACCTGTCTTCCTAACTTAACATTTTTGGGATAGATCATGCTGACTGTTGCCAATTAGGGGATTCAATTAAGCTCAAAAGCTCAAAAATTGTTCAAGATAAACTCATGTTAAATTTGAAACTATTTGATCAAAACTATAAGTTAATCCTGATTAGTAAGTGCAAGCTAGCTTGGTGGGTTTTTAATGGAGACATGTGCAGATATGAATGTATGTGCTTAGTAAGTTCATGCTAGCTTGCTAGACTTTTATTGGAGAAATGCATATATTAATGTACGTACTTATCAAAAGAGATTTCAATGGAATATTTTTTTTTTAAAAAAAAGGAATCATATCTTAACGCGGAAAGATATATTTATTAGAATCTTCATATTTCTTCATTACATCAAACAAACTCGTTCATTTATAAAAATACATACACAAAACACATTTCAATGAAAATAATTTTTTTGTTCTTTAAAATTTCATCCAATAAATATCTCATGAAAATGTAGTATAGAGATTTAAAGGATTTATGTCATGATTTTTCGACAAATATTTTGCGCTGATTGCGGTTACCTAACGCAACCCTCTACTTTTCACATTCAGAGCTTGGGACCCGACAATGGTGGTATTTGACACTTAGGGTCAAGATGTGAAATGAATATATTCATGATAGAGTTGGTGTAGCTCCAATTGTGGATAAGAATAGAAAGAGTAATCTTAGATGGTTTGGTTACATTAAACGTTGATCATCTGATGATTCGGTTATGAGAGTAGATGTTTTCGATTCGACTTATGTTAAAAAAGACGGAGATAGACTTAAAAAGACTTAGGCATATTGAATGAAAAAATGATTTTAATCTATTATAATTAAATGAAAATATGACACTCAATAGGATGCAATGAAGAAAAAGGATTCATATAGCCGGCCCACTTAGTGGGATAACGGCTTGTCGTTGTTGTATGAAAATGTGATATAAATTTTCTTTAAAAGTAATACTTATTAATATTAAATATCGAATTTTTGTCTTGTTGAACAATGTAGATCGCTATTACAATTTTAATCTACAATTTTTCCATTAATGGTATTAACCTAGCAGTCACAACAAGGAAACACCAAATATGTGAGATAATCTTATTCTATTGCTATTTCATGATTCGTCTAGTGCGAGCTCATATTTCTTCAGCAAATATTAACATAATTCTTAACATTTACTTAATATGAACCTTTATAAACTCAAAAATAGGTTTAATTCAATTTTATTTTGTTCAAAATCAATTATAGCTCATTTGAGTTTGATTTTACATCATATTGGATGTGATTTGGGCTTAACTTTTTCCATCCTTTGGCACGCGTATTACAATAGCTACCATTACTTGGTATAAAATCCTTCACATGCTTTACATCACATTTTAAATTTTTTTTACATATAGTTAGCCTGCTTTTCAACTGAATATATAATTCACATAATGTTAGTATTCTATGGCGTTCAATGATTCAAAAAACAAGTTAATGAACAAGTGTTCATTTTTAGCCATTTCTTGGTCCAAGGAAATCAATGTTTGTGTTCTTCCAAAGACCTCCATGTATGCTCGAGAATCGATATGGAGCATTAGAATTTTTGGGGGAAAACATATGGTCTTTGAGAAAAGGTACGACAGCATAAGTGTAGATGTTGGATAGAACAATTGGTGGCATCGAATGAAATAAATAATGATAACAGATACCCATAGGAAGATGCGATTGGTCACATCAAAAAAAAAATTTTTTGATATCATCCAATAACCCAATGTGATTGAACATGGATAGATAAACAAAATTGAAATAATATAACTTTTCTTCTATAAATTATGTAAGTAAATTCTAAACATTGCCCTTCCTAACACTAAAAGGCCTTCTCTAATAAGCTTCAAAATAATGTTAGGTCTTTAAATTACACCGAAAAATCTAAACAATAAGAAAATCTCAAGACTTAATTAATTCAACTATCAAAATTGATGTGCTTCTCTTATGTATAATGAGACTGTTAAAATTAAACAAATAATTAAATGTTAAATTCTTTCTGGGTGGGATTTGCATTTATGACACAACTCTTATGTATTTGCATATGTAACACCTAATTTTTTTAATATTTAATTATATAAAACTCAAATCTTTCACATCATTCAAAAATACCAATAAAACTTTTTAATGTGCAATGCGTCTTTTCATGCATATGTTTGCATATGATTATAATGCTGAAGGCTGTTTGGTAATCAAATTTAAGCAAAACTTTAAACAAAATTTAACATGACTCCTACCAAACACTAAAAAATGATAGATTAAATTGTACAAATTTTGAAGTAATGTCACCTCTGTTTCGGCCTAAATCTCATATTCAATAAATCAACGGATTTAGCTAGTATATAAAAACACAAAAGGGAAGAGGGTTTACCATCAGCAGTCCTCCAAATCTAAGCAGCACCACAACGCCTTCACAATCTCATCAATGCCTTCATCAACAAGCTCCAATTTTCAGACTTCTTTACAAGACAGAGTTTTCATGTAGGAGGGGACGAGGAGGAAGGGGTGATAATAAAGGGATTTGTTGATTAAAATCACTAATTAGCTATAATATTACTAATTATCAATTTATTTAATATTGAGGTTAGATTTGATTTGCATTTAATTATTAAATTTAATCCATTTAATGAGCCATAAACTAATAATTAAATAAAATAGCACCTTATATTAAGTATGATTTAATGGATTTTTTATACAAATTAAATAATTTACAAAATAAAGCAACTACAAATAAGTCAATTAAAATTAAATTAGCCTTATTAATTAATGTTAATTAATCAAAAAAATTAATAAGAAAGTATTATTCGTGGTTTAGAAGCCCTTGTATTAAGCTAGCTTAATAATTCAATAATTAATTAAAAAATTAGATTATTGCTTAAAGTAATTCTATGATTAATAATTACAACTATAATTTATGATTATAATTATATTTGAGTTAACAGACTTAAATCCTACAATAAGCAGCCATACAGTTCATCAAGATTTGACCAAATTTTATATATGTCATACAAAGCAATTTTCAGGAATGAATTTGCAATATTTACTCACAAAATTAAATAATCAGTTAAAAAGTATAAAATATCGTACATATTCTGCAATTTTGACACAAAAAACCTGCCTAATCTCTCAAAAGCAGGTGCCAAACACATGCTTAAACCATTCTATAAAAGAGAGTAAGATCACCAACGTCCTAGTCAAATAGGTTCATAACAACGCAAGCCAGACGTTCTGCGCACAAGGGGGATGGCAAGAAACTAATGGACTGACACTGCGCTTGGTAGATGGTATCACATTTCCATATAAGAAAATAAACAAAATAAAAAATATATGTATTATACAAGCAAGCAGTGAGCTCAGAACAGTCCCATACAAACACAGGATCGCTCATCTGCATGATCAAACCGAATGCCAAAACCAATCGAAATGACATTGAAAAGGGAAATACAAATCAGTGCGGTTCAGTTGGTGGCCCAGTGGCTGAGCAGTTTCTCGAGCGCTATACCAGCCGTCCCATAAAAAATAAATAAATAAAAGACAGATCAATGGGGCAAGAAATCAAGCAATTGAGACGCGCAGCACAGCCGATGAGACTAGAATAAAACAAAAGACATTAATGAAACAGTAAGAAGCGCAAAAGGAATGAGAGATCAGACCTTTCACCGGAAAAGCGAATCGCCGTTCCCGACTGCCGCCGTAATGTTCCTAAGCCGACGACAGTCGGGCCGGGGCTGTCGCCGGAGGCTTATAGACGAAGCCTGAGTGATCTGTTCGCGGATTCCAAGCGAATTTATTAAATGCAGTTTAAAGAGCTTCCACTCCGATGAGCAGCGCTTTTGTTTGTGCAGCTCGGTCTATCTATCCGGTCCGTCAATTTATCTTAGAAGCTACTTGTACGGTTGGGATTGTTGGAAAAGCAACGGCTCATCCTTTCTTAACGATGAAGCTTGGCTTGAATGACCACAAAGGTGGAATAATTCATAAAATTCACATGAAGACCAAACGATAATAATGATTTATGTTATGCAATCATATATTAATTGATAATAACTTTTAAAAAATTATTACAAAAAGATGAAGTATACATTTGATTTATTTATCCATAAATATAGCATAAAAAAAAAAATTTTACAGCAGGATTTTATTTTCTTCCATTAACTATTTTTAATCTTATCCAAATGAAACTCAGTCGAATTAAACTATTTTGTCACATTTTTTAGGGCTTGTCATCCCGACCTTTGTGTGTGAATTCGATAATTTTCAATGATCTTTACAATCATTCTAGAGATATTTGACCTACAATATCTTTGACTATAAGAAATCATCAATCCAACTCAAATTATATTAATATCATTATGTTGTTTGAAGTCTTATAGTCACGTCATATTAATATTCATGAAAATAACTAATATGATTATCTGCATCAAACTTTCTAATTTTCGTGTGTGGCTATCATAATATATTTTTAGGGATTCATCATTCACTAATCAATTTATATTAATGTCTCATTTAAATTTATTACATGCTTAATATTACTGGAAGTTATTTCAATCACACAATGTCCTGTAATTTTTTTTTGTTTTAGGATATTTTAAATAAAAAAATCATATTTTATTTAAAATATTTCTCTGATTTGGTCTTTTCAAATGAATGTAAGGGCTCTCTACTAGCTTCAATATTATGAATGTTTTATATTTTATCTCAAATTGTCTAAAACATTTTTCATCATTTTCAATAAAAAACATATTTAGTAATTGTCAATAAAAAAGGACCTCAATATCTCAATTTTTGAAAAACATGGTACAACTTATTGGCTAATTTGAAAGAAAACTGGAGGCATGCAACACAAAATTAAATTTTAAAATAGTTTAAGCAATAAAAATGTGGATGGTTCGATATTCGATTAGTTTTGCTGATTGATGAGTTTTATCCCCAAACAAACTGCATGTTAATAAACATAACTCTCCATAAAAATAAAATTACAAAAAATAACATTTTTTACCTTGTCATGTGATTCATATTTTTTCAGCAATTTAATGTCAAATTAAATTATTATTTTGGGGGTGTATGTTAGAAAATTCATGTTTCAACTTTATGACACAAATTTCAAAAGATAAGTACATAATAGTCAAGATCTTTTAAATTCATGATTTTTTTTATATCTAAAATAAAGTGACGCATACATGTATTCATGATGAACAAATTTGATCTTTAAGAGGTGAAGTTTCTCTCTCTAATCCCTTGAAACTTTCTGTATTTTTTTATGGAGGGAAATGTACGGGGTGTGTTAGGTTGAGAGAATATTCATTCTCAAATTCATGCTCTATTTAACCACCATCGATCAAAGAGGTTACAAACCAATAGGATTTATGATAATTTAATTAATTAATTAATTTTTATTAATAAAATTAATGACATGAGTTAGTACCATTTATTTATTTTAGGGATTATATGAGTTACAAAAATAAATATCATAAGTTATGACATGAGTTATGAGTTAAGAAAATAAATAACTTAAGTTATCAAAATAAATATCATAAGTTGTCATAATTTATAACATAACTTATGAGTTAAAAAAATTAATAACTTAAGTTATCAAAAATAAATCTCATAAGTTATTAAAATAAATATGAGTCATAAATAAAAATATAACATTCTTTCACTTGGCTCACTTAATTTTAATAGTGCATTACATACTGCAAGATAAATCCTTCTTTATATTGGTTAAATCATAAATTATTTAATAAGTACGAAATTAATATGAATCATGGCGGTTGTGCATCAATTTATCGACACAGTCTCTTCCATGTATCACAATATTAATTACATACTTAGCATAATGAGAGTTAACATCATGGACCCATAATGTCTATTAAAAGACAAACCTTGTTGAAACATCATGCAACATAAAGTGTACACTAACGATAAAAACAAGAATTATAAATATCAGAAACAAGAAAATTTAGATCCAAAATGTCAAAATATAAAGAGCATAAAACTAATAAAGGGTTTTGGTAATGCCCATTCTTACGACATGTTCGTTAAATGTCTTCGGTGACTTTTGTCAAAGGATCTGCAATCATGAGATTTGTGCTAATATGTTCAATTGACACTCTATGTTTATGAGCTTCTTCCTTAACGGTAAGCTATTTTAATTTCATGTGTTTGGCACATTTGGAATACTCGTCGTTTTTGGAAAAGAAGACTGCTGCGGAGTAATCACAATAAATTTTTAACGGCTTGACAATACGGTTGACAATTCCAAGTCCTGAAATAAAATTCCGCAGCCATAAACCCTGAATTGTAGCTTCAAAGCAAGCCACCAATTTTCATAGTGGAAGCAGCTGTGATTGTCTGCTTCGCACTTTTTCCATTAGATTGCTCATTCAGCCAAAATGAACAAATAGCCAAATGTTGATTTTCTGGTATCAACACATCCAGCAAAATCTAAATCTGAATATCATATCACTTCAAGATCTTTAGATCTTTTAGATCTTCATAAGTGAGCATGTGGTCATTTGTTCCTTGTAGATACCTCAAAACTTTATTTGCAGCTTTCCAATGATCTATTCATGGAATACTTCGATACCTGCCCAGCATCCCGACGACAAAACTGATGTCTGGTCTGGTACAAGTTTGAGCATTATTTAAGCTTCCAACAATAGATGCACAAAGAATTTGTTCCATTTTCTTATGTTCCAAATCATTCTTTGGATACTGCATAAGGCTGAATTTATCTCTTTTCTAAATTGGAGCAACACTTGCTGAGCAACCTTCCATATTGAATCTCTTAAGAACTCTTTCGATATATATTTTCTGAGACAGCCCTAACAATCATTGTGATCTATCACAAAATATTTCAATTCCAATCACATAGGATGTCTCACTCATATCTTTCATCTCAAAGTTCTTAGAGAGAAAATTATTAGTTTCATATAATAAGCCAATATCATTAGTAGCCAGCAAGATGTCATCAACATACATAATAAAAAATATAATTTTGCTCCCACTGATCTTTAGATATATACACTGATCAACAATGTTTTCCTTAAATCTAAAGAACGTGATGGTATCATTAAACTTAAGATATCATTGTCGGGAAGCTTGCTTAAGTCCGTATATTGATTTCTTAAGTTTACACACCATGTGTTCCTAACCTTCAACCAAAAATCCTTCAGGTTGACTCATATAGACCTCTTCATCTAAATTCCCATTCATAAAGACAGTTTTCACATCTATTTGGTGTAACTTCAAATCATAATGAGCTACTAGTACCATGATAATTCTAAATGAATCTTTCTTAGAAACCGGAGAAAATGTTTCTTTATAGTCGATGTCATCTTTCTGAGTGAAACCTTTGGCAACAAGTCTGGCTTTATATCGTTCAATATTGTCATTCGAAACACGCTTAGTCTTAAAGACCCATTTACACCCGACTCTTTTACAACCTTCAGGCAATTCAACGATATCTCAGACTTTGTTGTGATCCATTGATTTCAACTCATCTTTCATTGCATCTAACCATTTAGAAGAATTTGCACTTTTTATGACTTGTGAAAATAAAACTGGATATTCATTGACTCCTAAGTCAAATTCGGATTCATGAAGATAAACTACATAATTATCGGAAATAGCAGACCGTTTTGTCGTTGAGACTTTCTAGGTACTACTTTATGTGGTTCATCTAATGTAGGTTCATTAGTGACAGTTTCATTATGGGGTATTTGATCATATATTTATTGTTTTTGTAAGTTGTCAAAATGTTCAACAGGTGTAGGAATAACAACTTGAGAAGAAAATTTTGGGTAAAGGAACTTGAACCCTAATTTCTTGGATCTCCACTGTATGTGGTTCCAAACTCCCACTAACTTCATCATTTTCAATGAACTTAGCATTTTTCAGTTTTAATAATTCTTGTACTGTGATTAGAACAATAAAATATATAGCCTTTAGATTTTTCTGGATAACCAATGAAGAAACCACTGGTTGTTCTTGAGTCCAGTTTATTTTCATGTGGATTATATAACCTTATTTTCGTTGGGCAACCCCAAACACGCAGGTGCCTTAAACTAGGTTTCCTTCCTGTCCAAAGTTCAAAATGAGTCTTTGGAACTGCCTTACTAGGAATCCTATTTAATAAATATGTAGCAGTCTTTAAAGCATGCATCCACAATGATGAGGGTAAAGAAGAATTACTCACCATAATCCTAACCATTTCCATTAGAGTACGATTTCGTCTTTCTGCAACACCATTTTATTGTGGTTGTGGTGTTCCTGAGTGTTCCTGACATAGTGTATTGAGCACATATGTCATTAGTTTGAAGAAATTTAGCAAATGGACCTGGACATTGTCCCAGATTCATTGTAAGTTCCATAATGTTCACCGCCTATATCAAACCTGATAATTTTTACTTTCTGTATAATTATCTCTCAATCTCAGTTATATGCATCTTTAAGACATCTATAACTTGAGGTTTTTGATGCAATAAATAGACATACTCATAACGTGAAAAATCATCAATAAATGTGATAAAGTATTTCTCTCCACCAAAAGATAAAACATCAAAAAATCCACAAATATCAGTGTGTATAGCTTCAAGGAGTTGTGTGCTTCTTGTGGCGGCTTTCTTAACTGTGTGATTTGTGTGTTTTCCTTTAATACAATTAACACAGATGCCAAGATTAGTAAAATCTAATTCATTAAGGATTTCATTCTTTACTAATCTTTCAATTCTTTCTTTGGATATATGACCCAAACATTTATGCCATAAATAAGCTGAACTTTCATTCATAAACCCACGTTTAGTAACAATATTATGATGCAAAGTCATCAAATTCTCAGAGAAAAGGTTATCAAGTTTAAGGTTGTATAGGTCATCACAAAGAATACCAGAACCTATGAGATGATTGTGAGGTGTTTAAACAAACTAAAACAACCATTTCCAATTTTAAATGAGTATCCAATAAAATCAAGTTTAGACAACGAAATCAAATTATGAGAAACAGAAGGGACAAAATGTTTGAAAAAAGTTTAAATGATGTCCAGTATCTAAAATCAACTGATAGGTTCCAATAGCTTCAACTGACGTTTTGACTCGGTTTCTCCTGAAGACAAATTGTTCATTTCGGTTTATGATTTGGGTTGTGAGGAATCCCTACATCATATTAGAAACATGAGTGGTACAACCAGAATTAATCCACCAGGTATTATAAGGAACTTCTGCCAAATTTGATTTGAAACATACAAAAACACAATGTTTACCTTTCTTTTCGAATCAGTCTTTGCGCTTTTGACACTCATTTTGATAGTGTCCAGACTTTCTGCAAAAGTGACACTTAATTCCTTTGTATTCCTCTTTGTGAATTGGGGCAGATGACACATTAATCTTTAATGGTCCTTGCTTGCCCTTTCCATTCTTCTTTCTAGGTTTCTTTACAGTTTTTATTTGATGACCCATGAGATTAATGGAGTGATTTGTTCATTTCTTAAGCCTTGCTTCCTCTTGAATGAGCATACATTGTAGTTCATTCACATTTCACTTATCTTTCATAGTGTTGTAGTTCATGTGAAATGGACCATACTCAGGAGGCAATGAGTTAATGATAAATTGCACAAGGAAAATTTCATTCACTTTCATTCTTAGGGTCTTAAGTCTTGCTGCTATGTTCGTCATTTCAACGACATGCTCAAGGATGGTACGAGAACCATCAAATTTCATGTTGGTTAACGTACTTAATAGTGTCCCAACAAGAGTCTTATCAGCAGAGTCAGACTGAGAACAATTCTCAGCAAATTTCATAAATTTCTTAGCACTTCAAATGTTAGAAAACGTACACTTTATGTTGTTTGGTACAGTCATTCGCATAAACATTAAGCTTAATATGTTCGATTTTTCCCAAGCTTTATAGAAAGATATTTGCTCAGTACTGCTAAAATCAGTAAACTGCTGGGGTTTCTCAGTCGTAAGTGATAAATCAAGATCCAGAACACCAAGGTGAAACTGGACTTGCTCACGCCATTCAGAAAACACCAAGGTGAAAACACCAAGGTGAAACTGGACTTGCTCACGCCATTCAGAGAAATTAAACTCTTTGAAAGTTTGAATAGATGTAGCTTGCGAATGAAGAGAAACATGAGTAGTTACTGTAAATAAATAAAACATGCTCGTATATTAATGCTTCAAACATTAAACTTACATAGATATCCATATAAAATCAGATTAAAATAATGATCATAATAATAATAGCGTATTGAAATCTCCTTTGGGTAATATAACAATACACGATAATAAACATAATTGATGCTTGACTTAAATTTAATATAATTGATAATTATTTATACTCAAGTTAGACATGTCTATTATCTTTGGATATATAAACATACCTTAACTTAGTATATAAGTAGACTACAATTATATTCAATGATTATAAAACAAATGATCAACCTTTGGGCGATCTAAAAATATTATTGTAATAAATGAATTTTAATATTTTTTTTAATAAAATATGAATTTATTTCATAACAAACATCACATACACTTGATTAATTTAATTTATTTAATTTAACGTCTATTAAACTTATTAATTTGGTCACTTTGGTGACTAACAAATTAAGCATTACATAGACATTAAATAAATAATAATTTCAATCATATCAATTTACTTTAGTTTTATTGATCTAATTAAAAATCTAATACACAACGGAAATTTATTACAATTAACATAAATAAAATTATATGAAAAATCATAAATTTAGTAATCAAGGCTCTGATACCACAGGTTAGAAAATTCATGTTTCAACTTTATGAGACAAATTTCAAAAGAAAAAGTACATAATAGCCAAGATCTTTTAAATTCATATTTTTTTTATATCTAAAATAAAATGACGCATACTTGTATTCATGATGAACAAATTTGATCTTGAAGAAATGTAGTTTCTCTCTCTAATCCCTTGAAACTTTATGTACTTTCTGATGGAGGGAAATGTACGGGGTGTGTTAAGTAGAGAGGTCTCATTCTCAAATTCATGCTCTATTTAACTACCATCCATCAAGGGGGTTACTAACCAATATGATTTATGATAATTTAATAAATTAATTGATTTTTAATTAATGTTAAGTAAATAAATAAATTAAGTTATCATGAGTTATAAAAATAAATAATATGAGTTATCATAAGTTATGATTAAAGTTATGAGTTAAGAAAATTAATAACTTAAGTTATCATGAGTTATAAAAATAAATATCATAAGTTATGATATAAGTTATGAGTTAAGAAAATAAATAACTTAAGTTTTCAAAATAAATATCATAAGTTATTAAAATAAATGCGAGTCATAAATAAAAATATAACAGTGGTTTTTAAACATTTATGAATAAAAATAATAAATCCAAATATTTATTTTTATGATTAATTATTTTTTATTCAAGGTATTTTTTTTTGCACTGCATTTTTTTATGAAAAATAAAATATATGATATATACTTTTTCCTCAAATTAGAAGACCAAAAAGAAAGGTCAATATTTTTTGTAAATAAATTCATATAATATATATATCTTTCTTAAAAGAAGTGTGAGGAAAACATGTTTCTCAAGTTAATAATTTTTTTTATGATTGCACCAATTAATCAGTGATATATTATCAATACTAAATATAATACAACGATGCATTAACAAACGTGTATTTGTTGTCATATCAATAATTAATTTGGCACGATCAAAAAATGGAAACGAAATTGGTGAATGCTTATTTTATATATATATAAAATTTAAATGGCATTGATATATTTACCAGAAATGTCAACTGTCTTTTTGGAAACGTGATTTTTATATTGAATGATAGCAGTTGAAAAGGTGGCATAGAGGAGTTCCCGTCGCCGTGCTTTTGGTTGGAAAGATTTGGTCGTCTCTGGGTCGGGCTGATGGATTCTGAACGCGGATGCGATTCGAAGCTGTCGATTCTTTCTTTCTGTCCGTCCATCACGAAGGTTTTCGCCTTTCAGTTTTCAGATTTCTCTTTCTCTGTGGAATTGACGCCTAGGTTTCGAGAGCTGTGGCCGGGATCTGCGACATAGAACAGGCTCTCTTTGAAGGGTAGGCTAATCATTTTCTTCAAAATATCTTTTGTTTTTAGGCTTATACGATGGATTGACGATGTTTTGTAGGGTTCTACGGTGGATGCCGTTACTCTGATTGAGAAAATTATCTGAGATGTATATTCTTGTGTTCATATTAATAACAACACAATTGACCAAAAAAAAAAAAAGGGGAATAAATATTAGGGTGAGTTTCGGGCGGCGGTGTGGCACCGCATCTCTGTCTTTACTGTTCGTTAAAACTACTTTTTGCCTGCGTTTAAAAAAGTTGCTGCAGCTAAGTGTTGCCTGACATTTTTTAACAAGCAGCACAAATTTTTTAACAAAAGTTTATTCTTCAGTACCTTCACAGCTGATTCTTCAAATAACTGCAACTACCACAAACAAACAGAATCTTAATTTTGGGTTATGTTTGGAGGGCGTGAAACAAAGGGCGTCAAGGTTCGGCAAGATGTACCAACTCAAACTTGCTTTATATGGAATAGACTTAGTTTATTGTTAGGCATTGATATTTTTGCTTTAGCATATTGTCATATTTGATATGAGAGAAAACTAACATTTTCATTCATGTGTTACCGAAAGCACTATGGTCGGATTAAAAGTGTGAAGCTAGTTGGCTGAGTTGGCAAGACAAGTCAGTCAAATCAATCCAACCAAATAATTTGACCAAGAAAACTGTCAAGGCAGCTCGTCCAAGATGCTTAGCCTCCACTACTCGAACATGGCAACTCGGCTAAACATGCATAAAAGACCGACCATTTCAGGCCCTTACAAGAGAATTTAATAACAAAGTCTCTCAAGATAATTGGATGAACCTCGCCAACTCGCCTTGGAGTCGAACATGCCAGCAAAAACGTTATAAAAAATTAAAATTAAAAAAAAAAGTTGCATTTATGGGGCAATCATCAAGATGAGTTATTATAAAAAAAAATATTAACATGCATGATAGAACATGATAAAGAATATATAGAGCATATTTTTTGAGAATTGTGTTATTAATGCATTATTTTGTAACATGTATGAACTCTTCTATACATAGGAGCGGTCACCGGGAAAAGGGGATTTCTAGATATTGTAAGGCACTGATATTCTTTAAATTTATTCTTCTATTTTCTATGTTTTGAGCTTCTTATTATTTTAGCTCTTTTATTTGGTGTTTGAATCCATGGAAAATGCGATCTAACATCTTGAAAGATGCAATGAGCGTGAATCATGCCATAAATAATTAGTGGGGTTATAATAAGAGCAGAGCTAAGCAACAAAGAAGTATCAAAGAACATGGAGTGCACAAGAGAATTTATTGAGCAACAAATTAATGCATTTAAAGAGCAAATAATGAAAGTGATAAGTGAAATTTTGGAGTATGTGTTAAAAGTAATACCTAAGTTGCAAGTGCCAGTTTCATTTCTAGAATCAACGGTGCAGCAGAGGAGAGCATCCGTTGTTGGGACGAGAAGAAGTCTGCTATTTATTCCAACAGATCAACATGAAACACACTACTCAGATAATGCAAACTCCTCTTATTTGGATTATGAGAGAGAGAGAGAGAGCTAGCTGAACCACAAAGAAGATATTCAACCGGCGAGTGCTTTTTCAAGGGAAATCGGTGAAGCTCAAGCTCCAACATGAATGCCTAAAATGATGCCAACTCGCAGGCTTGCATGGGTCATGAAATAGTCTAAAAAACCTAATGAGTAAAATCGGCAAAATAATAAGCTACCAAAAATAAGTCTAAGGTAATTGGTCAAACTCGACTTTGCCTGAATTACCCTAAATATAGCAGTATTTCTCGTTACTCCAAGGTATCTTTTGTGCCTCAGGTGTTGTTTCTTATCAGTTTGCTACCACCAACAACCCCCTTGGTTAAACCTCATTAGTAGGTGCGAATAATGGTGACAACTTCGCTGGCATCCTTAATGGTGGTGATCTTGTTAATGTTTGACCTGTAATGCAGATTAATATTACTTTGGTCTCTTTTAAAATAGGTTGTCCAGAAGTTAGGAGGTAGATATAAAGGGGAGTGTTGGATTCTCAAAAAATCATTATAAAACCAGCACAAATCATGAGAATAGATAATATCCAAGGAAGGGTGTTCAAAATCTAAAATTAACTTAGGCATTTGCAATAAGTAATGGGTTAGAATAAATAAGATTATCCTCTTCAGAAACCCACTAGGCAAATATCTTGCTTTAGGGCTGCAATATCCGATGCCATTACTAGTGGTCTTTTTTTGTTGATTGGTGTCCAACTGCAGCAGTCTTAGCGGGAAATTAACGTTGAAAGTGATCCGCCTCCTTAAAATAAATGGAATTTTTTTTAACTTATCGCACACGATTGATTTTGAAGCGATCTCTATAAGACGAGAACAAGCCTTATATATTTTTTTTTGCAATGGTGTTGACATTTTCTGCAATGGCGATTACATTGTGCTCATCATATTTTATGTGAACACTTTGGAATTATAATGATTTCTATCCTTACATCATATACTAGACAAAAATCCACCTTATTGCCTCCGTTCAAATTGGGGCCTTCCTTCAAATGGGCGCCGTTTTGATTTGACACTTATAATACCAGAGGAAGCTTGAGCCTCCATTCACATCCATGAATGAGACATTTTGATTTGTCACTTAGAACACCAGAGGAAGCTTGAGCCTCCAGTCACATCCATAAATGGGACCCCTGATTCAAGGTTCCCTTGGTAGGAATAATCAGGTAAACCAATCAAACTTGATCAACCAAATCGGCCTGACCCATTTCCAGTTGTTTTCTTTAGGCTCAAGGCAAGTCTATCATTTCAGGTCCTGGACAAATTTAGGATATACATCAAACACTTTTCAACTGCTGCTAGCCATTGCCGAAAAGTTTTCAATAATTATGCTTATTTCCTTAATAAAAGAGCCTTACAACTTCGAGAAAAACTTTGAGCATTTTAAGTTATTTTATGTTAACCTTCCTGAGTGGTATTAGGATTTCTATCATGAGACCAAAACTCTTGCAACGCATGAATCTCTGGAGCCACCCACCTATTCGATGAGCAGAATCTACTCCCGCAATTATCAGCATGATTGTTGGAGGATCTTCTAGAAGGAAAAATTCTCATTTTGGATGCTAACTCTTTTTCCTTAGTTATTGATCTGCAAGATTAGCTCTAAGCTGAAATCTATTAATTTGAAGGCCAACAAGTGTCACAATGTTCTTTGATTGTTGGATATTTAGAAAACTCTAATTTGTTGAACATTATGTTATTTTATTTTTTTGTGAAGGCATTCCATTATTACATTTAAAGTTATTGTCTATTTACCACTTATTGATGATCATGGAAAAAAAGAATCCGCTTGCTCTTTGTTGCAAATTTTTATGGTTTATAGTGCTTGAAAGCGAATAGGTTGCTTTTCTGTATTTGGCAACTTTATCATCCCAATTTTAATTTAAAAGAAGGACGACAAAAAATTACAACTAACAGATTAATAAATAAGCAAAATGTGTATCCTTTAGTAGCTCTTTTCATCATCAGAAATCTAGTGTGCCTGTCTTATTTTATCTTCAATATGCTGGGCAATTTCGCCACTTGCAAATACACTTAAGCTTTTCATTGGTTTTAGTGTTGATCATATTCTATTTATGAGTGATATGTGGTTAAAAATTTGTCTAAACTGGAACTTTATTTAAAGCAGATTGACTAAATCAAAACTTCCACGAGCCCAAACTTACTGAATTTAAAGCAGCAGTTTGCAGTCATTGTCTAAGGGAGATCAGATACCAAATCGTGCTTTCATATCCTGAATAGCTCTTACAAGAGGTTGTGCAAAGTTCACAATGCATCGTTCAAGGTTTCAAACTCCTGGCTGGGCTGCTTTTGATCGCAAGCACCGAGAAAAGCAAGGAAGTGGAACTGAAGGTGCTGTCGTCCCTTATCCAATCATCTCAAATGAAACAAATTCAGACTTGATGGAAAGTTCAAACAATACTAACTCTGGAGAAAGCTCAGTGTCCATTGGGCCTGTGCCAACAAGGTCATTTTCATCAGTTGTTCTATCTTCAAAGCCTATTGAATTTCCATTTTTCAATACTCATTCAAAACCGGGTACCTTGAATATTAACATTGATGGGGATGAGCATGACGCCGTCAGAGAAAGTAATGTGAATCCTATTTGGATGCTGAAAGATGTTCATAGTTGGGCTGATCAACAATTGATTAAGGATATATTAGCAGCTGTAAATAATGATGTTGGAAAGGCATCAATTCTTTTGAAAGAAATGTTTTCATCTGAAACGGAAACTAAAAATGTGCAACCTGGTTCTTTTGGAATGTGCTCTCAGATTAATCTGAGTGAACATGTGGATGTTTTTCTGGAAAGAAGTAGCACTTTCGAGGAGAATAAATTGTCTAACAATTCTCACAATAAATTAATGGTTAAGCAATTCTATGTCCCTAATGAACCTGACTGGGAAGAGGATGATGTCTACTTAAGCTGTCGTAAGGATGCATTAAAGATGATGAGGTATGGTTGTTGATGTATCAAGGCTCTTATAAATTGATTGCAAATAATGATTAAAAAGTGGAGTTATTTTATCCCATTACTTTGATGATTTTCCATTCTATCAAAAATGATGCTTAGCTGCAGTGGTTCCGTGCTTTATCCTACTTGTTGACCATTTTATGTTCCATTGCATCGACTTCCTGCTG
>NW_018164532.1:1826083-1838958 GCF_001263595.1 Phalaenopsis equestris
CTGCAAAAAAATATATATTAAAAAAAAAAGAGAAGATAAGTTTTGCACCATGCTTTTTAGAACAAAATGTAATATTTCATAACAAATACTCTACCAACTAAGAACTAATTATCTGCTCTCCCAACTTGAAGGCTCAAATCATGGTGTAATAATAAAATAACTAAATTTATGTTAACAAATATTTCATAGATGCGCAAAGTTGATCTACCAGATTAGCCTCTTACTTCAGATGATAAGTTTAATTTGCATGGTTTGAGATCACCGGTGGCAAAAGTTTTGATTATTTTAGATGGTTTTTTGTTTTTTATTGTTAGAATTGTTGCTCGGGTTTAGTGGCCTGCATTATTTTTTTTTTATTAGAATTTTTGCTCAGGTTGAGTAATCTGTATTATTTTTGGATGCCGTCGACTAATTCAATAAAGTTTTGATTTTATGGTAATTTTAAGTAAGCAGATCTATGTAAAGTTAGGTTATTACTTTAGCTGTAAGACCCTCTATTTACATGAATGTAGAGGATAAGGCTTCTTCGTAATGGATAAAAAATCGAACAGGTTTGATTCAACAATAGTTTTCCAAAGACAGGTAGTAGCAGATTTATAGAGGATAAAGTTTTTTATTTATTTTTATTTTGTATCTTTGAAGGCTGGGCCATTTTGATGTTTAACTTTGTTGTCTTGCCATATTGATGTTTCATGCTATATCTATATCTATCTATCTATATATATATATATATATATATATATATATTAATGAAAAAGCTATGGTTAATTCTTTCTCATTAAATGAAACAATAGTTAATATAAATCAATAGGATTCTCAGTAAGCTGAAGGTCAGATTGTTGTACTTGGACGGTAGAAGTATTTTTTTTTGGAAACAATATTGATCCAAATGTAAGCGAGAGAATTGATATCCCATGAATCCTTGAAGTTGTTTCTAATGTATTCGTCCTTTCTAGAAGAAAATAATTAAGTCATACTGACCACAGTTTTTTTAGTGTTGAACCCTTCATAAAGTATTTTCCAGATCTTTTTAATAGTCTAGCAATTAAAAAAAAGGGGATTTACATACACACATACCATTGAATTTTGTGTATTTACATATCTAAAACCTAAAATTTTATGTTTACTTGGATACCACGCTAATGTCTAAATGATATAAAATATATATGCATGAAGTATTTGTTTCACTATAGAAAACTTAATGTTTGTGGTATTTTTTATTCCATTTAGAGATTAAGTTGTTATAGGAGTAAATATAAAGATATAGATATAGAAATACATAAGAAGTTAATGAAATGTATGTAAATTTCCCTTGAATAAATTATGAAGGTCATCCTTTCGACTAAGCATTGTGCTTAGAGCAAGCCATAAAGCGCAGAAGACAATTTGTGAAGGAGAGCTTTGCGAGGTAATTTCTTCCAAGATGAAATCCATGACTACGACATTAGAGAATTTGAAATCTATGAGATTATTTGGTTGTAAGTATTTAGGATACTTGTGTCTTTCAGAAATGCAGTGTAACTTAGACGCACAATATGTTAAATTCTTCGGAGTGCTTAGTTGATTAGCAAATCAAGCCATGTTTTCTTTTTTTGGTTTCTGACTGTAACTTCAAATCTTAAACTAACACATGCTGATGACGAGGAGGATGGAGATGAAGGAGATGTAAGCATGGGTTGTTGGGGTGGGTCGCAGGAAAGTTGCAGGTTGGAGGTGTAATGATGTAGGGGTACATTATTGAGGCCACAAGTTACTAGCATGTTTAGCATGTGTTGCTGATGGCTGGGTTTATTTGGTCTAACAGCCGTAATTAATGCACATGATTGTCCTATCATACATGATAAATTACATTTTAGTACAGTTTATGCGGAGATAATTTTGATTTAGATATGACATTTCTGTTTTTTAGATAAAATTACCATGTGCTGCAAAACGCTTTCTTCTTAGATTAAACTGCTGCTATTTCCTTCGTCCCCTCAGACTTCCGTTCATTTACTTACTGTAGTATTGCCAAACAGGGCAGCATCACAACATTCACGTGGGGCAAGCAATGCCTATTTGAGGGGCGATCACTTAACTGCACAACAGCTCTCCGCGAGGGCTCGAGAAGAGTGGACTACTGCAGAACAACTAAATTCTCAAGCAGCAGAGGAGATTCTACGCATTAGGAACAGCAATAATGACTTATGGAAGCTAGACCTTCATGGCCTTCATGCAACAGAGGCTGTTCATGCATTGAAGCAACATCTTCAAAGAATTGAATCCATGATGATGAACCATTCTGTTTCTCCCCATGAGTTTGCAAAGGTAGAAACAATTCAAGCCAGTCCCTCTTTTGTCTCTCTCAGTGGCTTGGAGACCTCTAGTAATGCTAAGGGAATTATAGTGCCACAACAGAGGCAGACATTATTGCATGTCATTACAGGTAAATGATCTTCCAAAAGAAAAAAAATAGTCTGCTTGCCATACTGAATTGCAAAATAATATGTTTGATAGGAAAGTACTCATGCATTAAAGTAATCACAATGTTCCAATCTTCTAGAGTAAACATCAATTATTAATGAAACCTGTTTTTATAAAAAAAGGAGAATACATTAGCCTTTACATTATCAACTTTGTATCTTGATTTTGTTACATTGTTTCCTCATAGCAATCTAACTTGCTTGTGCTCCTCACAGGGACAGGTAACCACAGCAAGGGACAAGCATCACTCCCTGCAGCCATCAAAAGCTTTCTTATTGATGGAGGGTATGTGCATTTTTCAATTCAATAATCATTTAGGACCATATTTGTATGATAAATATAAAACTATAATGTACTTGGGGAACGATTTCAAAATTATCTTTTGAGCTAAGAAAATTTTTTTTTCTTTCTTTTAATTCGTATCAGGAGCTCCTGTCATGGTTTTCATAGAACCCAATGTAACTTTCTATTTCTCATTGCACCGCAGGTATCGCTTTGATGATGCGAGGGCCGGCGTTATATCTGTTCGCCCGATATTTCGCCATAGGTGACATGCAACATGTCAAATGTACATTGCCATTGTTAATAGTTCTTCAATGTTCTAGTATTTTTGAGCTGGTTATGATTTGCTTCTCTCTTATCCTGTATGGCAGTTATTATCTGAGTTTCATGTGTTACTTCTCGTATTTGACAACTTTAATTATAAATTTTTATTATCACTACTGTAGCAGTTATAACTGCAAATTACATTCTTTAATAGAAAATACGAGGATGTATTTTTCTGGTTAGCTTCTTTTTTTTCCCATTCAGCTCTTTTTTTTTTTTTTTGGATAAAGCACCAATTCTCAATATTTGCATGGTTTTAAACGTATTAAGGCTTATTTTTTTATGTACTTTTTTTTAAGAATAACGACTTTTATTGACATTGTCGTTGTCGGGTCTCAAACATCGAATATAAAAAGTGTTGCATTAGGTGGTTAACAGTGGGCATAAAGTTTTTATCAAAAAATCATGACATGAATCATTCAAATCATTGTGTAAATGTTAGAGCATTTCTTGGAAGTAACACGATGTATGATATGAATGCAGTGAAAATTGTGTATGGGCCGCCACGCCAACATTCAGGTGTAATGTTAAATAAGTAATGATTCTTACAATATACACGGGTGCAGGTAAAGTCGCCCATGAAATTAATATTATGACGATCCTGAAATATAGATACTCTTAAAGGTACATTAATGACATTAATAGATATTATAGTTTATAAAAAAATGAATATTTTTTGCTTTCAAAAAATTACATGAGCTGGAGAAAAGGCTAAGGAGAATGATAGTATAGTTTTGAACTTTAATATTAAGATAGGAGCCGGATTAGAAATAGTGTGTGGGTAAATGTTGATTAAATATAATGTTGTAAAAATTAATATAATTAAAAATATAATCATTGCCTTAAAAAATATTATTGTTACAAATATTTTTGATATTATAATTGTTTATGCTCTTTAAGTGGGTTTAAGTATGACTTCAGAACAAAAACTTTGGAATGTCCTAAATGAATTCATACAAATGATGTCTCTTGAAGAAATTTTTTTTTTTTGGAGAAGATTTAAATGAATGTGTTGATAAACTGGTGGAAGATTGTAGAAATATTCATGATGTCTATGATTCTAGAGTGATTAATGAGCAAAATAGAATTTGAAAAATAGCAAAACATAATCATTCTTCTTTTAGGACAAAATTCCATCCAAATATTAATAAGTTTAGTTTTCTTTGGATTTCTTGTTTTTTTTTTTCAGATAATTTAACATCGAATTGAAAACTTAACATCACTCAGCTTAAACTCGAAAAAGGTTATATAATTAACAAAATTCATGAAAATATAAGGGTTAAACATGTAAATATGGCACTTATCCAACAATCTAAATAAATAATTCATTATTCCATATGAGTACTCAAAACCAAGTAGAATCAAAGCAGCGAAACAATTTATAATATTTTCAATTGCTGATAAAAATATAAAATAGCATATTTAGTGAGAAAATATTACTTATAAAATTTAATTATCAACCAAATATTCATTCTGACAGATGTCATAATCAGCACAGATTAGTAAAATTATGAAATTCGGAAAAAGGCAATGCTTACTATAAAATCATAGAACCCCAAAAGAAAAAAAATAAAAAAAATAAAATAAAATAAATGTATGCTGCAGCGCTGAACCAAGCGATAAAACTGTGTCGCAAGTTTCCAATCAGAAGAAGACTGAGCCGATCTGATTTATCACTGCGTTTAAACCTCACAACAAAGTCTATAAATTGCGAAGCTCTTAGAACAGTGAAATAAATAAAAAAACTTTAAGATACCCAGATTCCACTCCCGGCTTTTCAGAAACAAATATAAATGTATCGTCCAGTCTCCAAAGTGAGATGCAGGGAGGTATCTTATAAGGCTCCACATAGACAATGGTTTATGAACACAATGTAACAAATATCATATCCTCAAAAGCAACCGTGCCATTACTTATAAACTGCATTGATGCATTCATTGATTAAAAAAGAAGAGGGATTCAAGTCTATCTGCTTAAAAGATTTGGTATAAGAATATATATACTTTCATGATATTTAACTACTATCATAATCTATTAATATAAAGATTACCAAAGCCCCCCTAATGCTATTATTATATTGAATTCTGCGGGCGCAATATGACATTATATTCACTAACATTAGCACGTATGATCATGCATATGCCAATGATTAAGCTAGAGAAGAAGTATTCCACCTAAGTTAAGGTAAGATCTATCATCATTCGAACAGTGCCAAAAATAATATATAGACACGGCTCAAATAGAAAAACTACAGCAACAAAACTCAAACAGTCTAAGCAGATATGTCGATGGAATCGATCTGATGAGAGTCTGGAAAAATCAGACCAGATGTCTAGAGGTAGCAGATCTCTATGACAACGCTATGCAGGCTGTGATTAAACAGATTCTTCATCCAATTATACTAAATGTGGATTTCAAAGTAGCAGATACAAGAAAAGTTTGCTTTTCAACGGAATGCTGGAGCAGCACTAGCAAACGAATAGCGTGAGGAAGATCCATTGGGCATCTCATCCTTTCTTGGCACATCGGGTCTGGCACCATCACCGTAAACTGAAGCCAAATAACTCTGTTGAGGAGCCAGCCCAGAAATTGGGTGGCTCCTAATGATTTGCTCAGTTCGAGAGAGCTGACCTGCACGAGATTCAAGTTCGCCTTCAGCTGCTGGCGAAGGCAGATATTCTACTAACGGTGTTGTAACTTGAGACCTGTAATTGAAATGGACATAAATCCATCAGACATCAGAAAAACGCCATGTATATTGTGTAGCAAATAACTTGGGAGAAATTGAACCACAAGCAAAGCGTAGGTTGTGACAATGATGTGTTATCTGATCAACCAAATGAACTAATAAGAAATAGTCATTCTTTCATTCATTGTAACGAAATGTCAATTGATAAAAACATACTTTCTTGCTGACATCTGGTTTATGATACACGACATTGTAACAATGAAATCAGTACGAAAATGCTTATCATCAAAACGGCTAAACAAAAGTAACTAGAGTAGTAAGAAGATTAGCTTAATTAATCATACATAGTTAAACGGAAATAACAAGGTCAGAAAGATAGATGCAATTAAGCATAATTACAGAAATACACGAATGGAGCAAAGCTAAAATTCCAATGGAAAAAAATTATTATCCAACAGATTGTTGTTAGCATACCAGAGTATTAGCCTATCTTAGCATAATAGTAAAGCCTTCAGTTTTAAACCAGGTCACCTCAAGATGCACATACCGCTCCATAGGAATCTGGGTTTCATAGTAAGAGCGCCAGCCTAATGGCTGACGAAATGAATCGTTTGGCAGCGTGCGGGGATAAGTATCAACAGGCGCAGGAGCTGACTGAAGATGCCGTGCATCAACCAGCACATATTGGGGTGCTCGTGCATATGGGTCATTTGGAGCAGAAATAGGTGCTTGAACAACATATCTGGAATCCACAGAAAGTGGACCATGTACTACAGCTCCACTTCGGTAAGGGTCCACCTGCACAGCTACATGAGTTGGTGCTGTAGCATATGGGGCACGCATTATGACTCCAGATCTATAAGGATCCTCTGCCGCAGGAAGAGGAGCAGGTCTGTAAGGCTCGATCACTGCAGGCACAGGTGGCAGGTGCCCAGACCCGTAGGACTCCTCAAGTGATGGCAGATATGCAGAGGTTGGAGGCCGGCGATCCTCAACAAACCGCAGAGGAGCTGGTTGTGGAGCAGCATCAATGGGACGGAATAATGCCAATAAATTTCGAACCTGCATCTAGGCTGAATTTGTAAGAACCAAACGAAAGAGACACTTAAGCTGGAAGCCCATTTAAATATATTTGAAATGAAGCTATGTTCATAACTAGAAAATTAAAGCTGAGACTTATGTATTACCTGCTTAGAATTGAGATCCGGTTTGAATTTATTCTTTGAATTATAATTTTCTTTTATGGCAAGTCTGAAAACACTCTCAGGAAGTGGAAGACAATCCTCATCAATCTTGAACTTCACCTGTAGAGTGGTGGGCGAATCACAAACATTTTACTAAAATTTGTATGGTAAATTAGCGGGAAACCAAAATAAAAACAATATAGCAAACATAAATTTCGAACAAGTTTAATGGAAGAATAGGTGATGAACTTTAAATTCTCGTTCCCCTAGAGGATAGCAAAATTGAAAGCAATCCGCAAAAATATGCCAGGTCGATCAACCTATCCACCACAGATAAGCTCCAATTAAACAGAATGTAAAATATTTGCTTATTCTAATGGTAAATAAGGTAATTAAACCAGTTTATTTGGTTAATCATGGTCAAACAAAGTAGCTGGGATACCGTAGGTGGGAAAGATGACAAACTGATTGACTAGCATAGCATCACTCCTATGATTCCCTTACCTCTGCCAAACATGTTAATAAGCAACGTCAGGGAAATACAGAGAAGTAAAGAGATTACATCATTTGTTGTTTAATAAGAAATTACAGAAAGTAGATTAATAATTACCTACGCACACAATAATTATAAAGGTCCTTGCCCTGTCAACATATTCGTTGCACATCGTAACTAATCTACATATTAGGCTTGACTCAAATGTGACCAAGTCAAATAAATCAATTTGAAACTCCTCTCTTAGTACATAGTGAAAAAATTTTAACATGAACTTGAATCAACCTAACATGAGAATCAATCACGTTTAAGGTTATAAATGAGTTCAGCGAAGATCAATTCACCCATAACTTGAGGTTAAGCTTAATTAACGAAGTTTGAACTCTAGCTTCATTCTATGAGTTCAGGATGGCTTACGAGCTGGCTCATTTATTATAAAAGAAAAAATAATTATAATTCAAGTGATTGTTTCAATAAATGATAAAAATAATGATAAAATTGAAAAATAATAAGAGATAACTTAATATGAAATTTTCATGATAGAATATCAATATTTCACAATATGCTGATATTGCAAATCATGTCATATGTTACTCTTTATTTTCTAGTCAATTTTAAGAGCAAAATGATACATTTGAACAAACTATAAATAATATGCAGTTTAAAGTTCAGATTTAGAGATTGCCTGAAGCTTCAATATCACCATACATAATCAAGATTAAATTTTGAGTCCAGCTCAAGCTTGTAAGCTAAGAATTTGATCTTGAGATTTTTAAAACAAGGCATATGTTTGTTTCTGCAGATAGAAACAAGTCCACATTCAGTATTAATTAGAAAAGAAAAAATGTTAAATAAATCATTCTAAAGTCCAGATTTCAGAATAGTGTGACATAATTTTCAAGTATTACAAGCCCAAAAGTGAGAATAACAGTAGATGGTAACGAGCAGGCAATAACGTGTTATATCATAGTACAAAAGATAAATACAAAAATGTAATTTGTTGCACATTTGGAGAAGATAAAAAAAAAAACAAATCTCCTGTATTATTGACAATAGATGGGGATGTCAACTCTGTTAACCATTGCTTCAAGCTAGCAACTATCATAATCGAGGTTTTTTATACAAGTTTAAGATACAATCAAAATAATTTGATGGAAGACATATATGCAACTATTGCTAGTTTAATAGGAGATCCACATAAAAGAATGATTATAAATCAAGAACTGTCTATTTATAATCATATCGGTAGCTTATTCACAACTAAGTACCATATCGACAATAGAGATCAGAAATTTACATGTACGATTAATTGAAGCTTCAATATAATTTTGAATCTTTCATCAATTGTTCCTAGAATGCATATTATAATTTTATACACTAGAGTGGTGGATCATTTATGTTGCATCAATCCCAACTTTACAAAAAATAATTGATAAAATTTTAAGATTGACTTGCAATATTGTTGAATGTGAGAATAACTTGACTATATTCAAATAGATCAATAATTTAAAATTTTAAAATACTAAATAATTCATATGTTTTATCCATTTATTATAGTTTTTTTCAATAAATTTATAAAAAATGAAAAATCGATTAGGAAAAAAAAAGCTTAAATGATTTGGTTTTTCTCAAGTACAATTAAACTGTAAAAAGAAGATTTAATTTGAGAGACGCTATTATTCCAATTAGTCTTAGTTCTATTCAAAAACTTGTGAGAATCTTATTGGAGAAATGAAGAATGTAAGCGAGCAACGATTTGGATAAAAAGGTCCATTCGGACACAAATCAAAAAGAGGTATTATTATTAGTTAATCAAATGAGATATGTAAAATTTAATAGGTTAAAAAAAAAAAAAACCCATAATGAGAGTAATTCATCTCTACTCGCATTCACTCATCTCGTGCAAAAAACAAGAAAATGAAATTCATTCACAAGAAGAAAAAGAAGAAGGAAAAGAATCTGAAGTTGAAAAAATTATACTTAAAAATAAAAGATTATTGAAATCAAATAGCAGATAACTAATGAATTCATGAGTTGATTTAATAAATTTGAGATTTTATTGGTTTATTTGTGCATTCAAATTTAGTCTTTCTTATAAATTAAGTGTTTTTATGCAATCTTCAAATTTCAAATTGTAACAACAAAGTACTACACTAATTTCAAACTAGTAATTGTTCATTCCTATGCATAATAGAAATTGTTACAAATTTTAATTTGCAGGTCACCCTCAAAGTTTGCCGTTAAGTATGTGTATCACATCTCTCTTTTTATGTTCTACATCAAATTTTAAGTCATCTAATAAATATTCCATGTTTTATAATTGTTAGTCATTACATCAGTATATTTATTATTTTTTATAAGTTATTGTCGGCACTAAAAAATTGGGGGAGTTGCCCGTAAGAAGCTGTCGGTTACCGGAATCGAAATCACATCGCCCGCTTCGGAAGGACGCTTTAATTTACATATAAATTTAAGTTTAGAAAAATATGAAATCAAACTGACCCCATAATCTAAACAGTTTAAATGAAAGAGCGCTCTACCTCAAATTCTGTATATATCCCGAGGGATAAACACAAGACTTGAGGATGAGACTCGATCAGATAAACTAAGAAATATATGACGTCCGTTTGGTCTACGAAACCATTTTATTTGCCGACAAATTAAATATGAAAAATTAAATAAAGTTTATTTTAAGCTGGGTTCAGAAAAGCTTCCTATAGGGGCAAGTCCCTATAGTTAGTTACATTTTAGACAACCGTAGTTACCTAAGAATACTCTCGATAGAAATCAAGAAATATTATCTTCAAAGATGTCAAAAGGATAGGACAAGGAGGTGTGAAAAAAGAATGATTCAAGTTTGGAACATTTATTATAGAATCCAAAGGAAGAAGAACTAGGGGATGTCACAGATCCGAAGAACATCGATGACTTCCTAGTCTATCCTATGGTTTGGCTTCAATTTAGAAGAGAAATTATTCAATTGTTTTATCCTGCCAATTTTATTTATTTAGGGCTTACACTTATATGAAACGATCACACAAATAGCCTGTAAGATTAAGATGTGTAGCCTGTAAGATGTGAGGATTTAGGTCGTGACGGACGACAACCTCGGAATCCTAAAACGAGTTAGGACATAGATTGCACAGTAGAGTTGTACAAATGTCTAAAAGAAAAGTTGAGGATTTATGTCGTACCACACGAACGACCTCGAAATCCTACGAATTGTTGTTTAATTCTAAGGAAGGAATAGTTTAGCTGGGGAAGTCATGTTCTGTTGTTGAAGATGATCGTGTTGCCCACCGCGCTAGCTCCAAGTTCTTTGGCATGACGAGTTTAAGTTCTCTAGAGTGTCAGGTTATGATGTCAAATCAAGCGGCCCTATGGTTGTAGTTCTTTAAACATTCTAGGGGAACAGTTTGAAGTTGTATAGTGTATAGAATGACAGTAAAGTATGTAGCACAGGACAAGCAGTAGAGTATGTAATAAAGATAACAGTACAACAAGCGGTGTAAAGAAAAAGTAGACGGTACACCAAAAAAGTGATTACAAGAAAGTAACATACTGTAAACATAAAACAAGTCTGCATACCTGGGGGATCTGCTGTTCCTTAGATGTAGCTGATGCAACATATACAAATAACAAAAATTGAGGAAACATGCTGAAATGCAATATATAAAAGAGAGCAATGAAGGAAAGAAACAACACCCAGAAATCTCGAGAAAAATCATCAAAAGACTCGTGACAAGAAAAATGTAAGGAAATCGACAAATCGATGAAAATCGTAGAAAACACGGGAAAATCCCGAAAAGAGAACACGAGTGCTTTGTCCAAAAATCCCAAGAATACATATGAAAAAATTCTGAAAAGAGGGGACCGCAAACACTCGGGTCAGGGCTAGGCTGAACTATATATTAGTACTCGAGGGTCATCGAAGGCTACTCGGTCACCCAGATGTATAAAGTCTGTTATAAAGTCAGAAGGGTGTCCTATCGAACCTAACTCAGGAGGGTACTCCTTAGCCCAAATAGGTAATCAACAGGTGGACAATAGGTAATCAACAGCAAATAGGTAATCAACAGGTGGACAACCAATATTAAAAAATGTATTTAAAATTTAAAAATTTTAGCATGCACATAAGTTTCAGGCATACAAAAAGGGTTGTATCAATTTTATTTGTAGCGAAAAATATATTTTTGTTTTAAAAAAAGGTGTATCCGTTCTTATCAAATTCCGTTCTTATCAAATTTTTATCAAATTTATTTTTTATTAATTTTGAAAAATAGTTATCCACGAGTCGATCGCGCTGTCGGACGTAGGGTCACCAACAACCTAAGAATGTTCGGTTCAACTCCCGTTAGTTTTATGTCGGTGAATGATACTGTCATCCTACAGCTCACCGGGTTCCTGAATCAGATCCTGATAGGTTCCTGAATCGGATCTCGATGTCGTAGGATGACATATCATTTTGCTCAATCTCCGGTGTGCATTTGTCATCACCGCCCTAAGCCCTAAAACAAAACCGACCTACTTGCGACCTTGCTTGATGTTTTCATGTATTGCAAAAGGCTATACAAGTGCACCTATGTATCAAACATATGCACCTAAAAACTCAAACCAAGAAGCAAGAAAAATGAACTAAAAAGCAAGAAAGAAAATAAAGAAAGAAGACTAACCCACCTCCAAATTCAATTTATAAAAGAGGGGCCAAAACGGTAGGAGGGTTTATTGAAGATCCTAGAATCAATCCGAAAGGATATCACTTTCTCACATTTTTATAAGTGGCTTAACCCAAGTCAATGTGACACTCGCACACAAATGACCTCCTAACGCCGATATTCAAACCCAACCAAAATTAATATTTCCCAACTCCCGAATTAACTAATAGCCTTATATATCACATGAGCGTAAAATCTTCCCACATAACCAAATAAATGCTCACGACCGGGGTCAATAGAAAAGAGGAGGCAACCACCAAGGCTTTCAGTCAAGGCAGCCCAGAGAACAAGAGAGGCTCACAGCCAAAGCAACTCAAGGCACAATAAGCTCACGGTTAAGGCAAGCCAAACTAACTATATAACGATATTTGATATACATAAGAGAGTTCAACATATAATCATAATTTCAATCCACCTACAATCATCCAAGTAGCTCAAGCCCAACTCAAGCCCAACTCAAGCCCAACAAGGACTAAATCACACCAAACAACCTCCAATAGGTCTTACGGGTAAGGACTGCAAGAGGAGCAAATTTCAATGGTGAGCTCACGGGTAGAACAAAAAGGGGGAGGCTAACTCAACCACATCACAAACACACGGCTAGGAACCGTGAGATGAGAGATGAGAGGAATAGGCTCTCGGCTGCAAGGCAACACACAAGCAAGGCAGACAATCGCCAATGATACTCACGGGTAGGAGAGCAACGGGTAGGAGAGCAAACCCCA
>NW_018164532.1:1839041-1853051 GCF_001263595.1 Phalaenopsis equestris
AAACATAAGACCAGATAAGACCACATAATCAAGCCCCAAACCGAGGCATATATCACAGTAAAATTGGTGGGCAAATATCAAAACTGCAGCCTTATAAACTTCCAAACCAATCCATCAAAACCAGCTAACAGTTCTCGAATAAGGACAACACAGTAAGCCAAAACAGGCTCTCGGGTAAGAGCTAAGGCCAACAAAAATCAAAACCCAAGCCACCTCTCGAGTAGGGGCAAGACAAGGCAAAACCGAGCTCCCAGCCAGAGCCAAACCGAGCCACAACTGAGGTTCAAACCCAGGCCACAACTAAGACTAGAAAACATCTCTATGCCCTCAAGACATCAAAATATAGGACTGACATATGTTTCAAACAAGAATAGCTATGAAACTCCTCCAAATCAAAATAAATTCTTCCACAATATGTATTTTTAAGCCAAAAACACTCACAAGGTGCCAAAACCGAGCCCCTAGCAGGGGTTAAAGCAAATAAAACCAAACCCCCCCACAACTATGGAACAGGGGTAGGAATAAACACAAAAAACGGGCTCTCGGATAGGAGCTAAGGCAAGCAAACCGAACCTCAAAATAAAGTCAAAAGCAAAACCTTCAAAGCCCATACGTGAAGCTTAAACAGCTAGGAGAATGTTTCAACCAAAACCAAAAGCCAAGCCTCAACAGAACCAACATCCCATGCCCTTCCAAGGTGAAAACCGAGCCCCAATGGAAGCTATAAACTAAAATTTTATAAGCTACAAATGCAGTTTATGGCAATGAATCCAAACCCAGCCATCCTTAAGCAAACTGAAAACCAGTAGGGGCCAAAAATCAAGCCGCAGCTAAGACACAAAATCAGGCCACAATGAAAGCTAGAAAAACACCTTCATGCCTTCAAAATATCAAAACATAGGGCCACCACATACTTCAAATAAGAACAACTATAGAACTTTTTCAGATCAATATAAACTTCTTCCTAGCATGTATTTTGAGCAAAAAGAATCCGTGACATATCAAAACCAAACTCTTCGCATGCATGAAAGACCAAATAACCCTTCCAATATCTCATGCTAGATAAGAATGAATGAAAAACTTCATAATACATATCCCAACATGCTTGAAAGAGAAGCCAACATTATCTCAAAGCCACATTTTAATATTTCCAATTTGCTTCTCATAGAAATATGTCACAGTAAACAGAAATATGCCATAGTTTCATCACCTTAAGCAAGTAGAGAAAAGAGAAGAACTGATAACATGTCATACTTCCATCATTTTAAGCAAGTAGGGAAAAGATAAAAATTAATAACACGCCATACTTCCGTCTCTAGATGCTTAAATAACATGCATTTTTTTTTTAAAAAAAAAGGTGCAACACTAGGCTAGCGTGATATTTTGTCCACTGTACCAAGCTCCAGAGGCTCGACAGAGAGAAAACTAAAAAGAGACGAGGCACAGGGGGGAGAAGGTACCTCCTTGAATCAAAAAGAAAGTAACACAGAAACTTTAAAGGCACTCCCTACTTTAACTCCTCTTCCAACAGTAAGGGAAGACAACTCAAGCAAAACAGGCTAAAGAAGTGAGAAAAGAAAATGACAGAGTTTTCCCTTCCTTAGAAAATTTTTTCGGCCCCCAGAAATGCACCAAACAAAGTCTCATATAAACCAGAGAGAAGGAGAGGGAATGATTAGGAGATCGCATACGGATCGAGAGAGACAGAGGATATGATCCTCGCAGAGGCTACGCTCTGCGGCAGGGAGGATCGAGAGCAGACGGGATAAGATATCTGCAGAGGATAGGATACAAGATGGGCGACTGCGAGAAGTGTCTCGCATGCGAGAGGCGAACGCGGGAATGAAATCTCCCAACGACATAAAGAAGGAGCGGGTCGAGCAATCGAACGAGCCACGCTATGGCAGAGATAGGCCCACGGGTGCGAAAGAAATAGAAAAAGGGGGGGGGGGGGGGAGATAGATTTAGGTTATAAATAATCATAATAATATTATTATTATTTATTATTATAATTATACCTAAATTACGCATTTCCCCCTAGACGCGTCGTCGGAATGAAACGAACGTCTCCTCTAGGCAAAATCGACGTTCTGAACGCGTTGGCATAGTCCGTTTCGTCATCCGGAGTCGTTTAGACAACCTCGTCGACGATCAGGAAAAAACGCATTACGACTCGAATCACGTCAAAAACTCGGCTCGAGCTCAATCAAACAGGACGAAGAAGAGCACGACGGGGTCAAATTAACGAATCAACGCGTACGGTCAATCCTAAGGCCAACAGTCCTATAGGGATGCTCCTTGAGTTTCTCCACAATAGTCTTACCTACTAAGTAATAGCGGTCAAAACTACCATGCAGAACGTCAAGTCGAGCGAAAAAAAACTCGGAATTTCTAACGGGGAGGGCTCCTTTGCTAAATTTCTAGGAGTAGTCGACAGGAAAGTCTTAGGGCTAGACCCTGGGCTATTAAAGAGGAGAAAAGCTACACCTCCGCAAAAAGTGAGGTCAACAGTTACAAATGCTTTAGTTAATAAATATGGCAACTTTGTTTCACATTTCGAAGAAAAAATAAACACTTGCGCATGGCATTCTATTTTGCACTTCAAAAACAATGGTTTATTCTATATGTATTTATATGACTTACTCGTCCGCAACTTGAAAAGAAAGGGCTATCTAATTTAGCTAAAGAATGAGTTATATGGGGTATCTAATGTAGGTAGCATGCTTTCTATCGCTAGTTAAAGACATAGCTAGATGATTTCTAGAACTGGTGTCAAGTCAAAGTTGTATGCGTTCCGGAGAGTGTCTTTCTAAAAAATATAAATGATAACAATCTAGTGGGAAGAAAATGTAAAATACCTTTACGCACAAGTATAATTAACTACCTACAGAAAAGAAATCTCATAAGGTAATCATCATTATTTGTTATTTAAAAATATAAAGAGCATCATAACTATAACATGTAATTAAGACAAAACGACAAATTGCTTTGAAAACCATGGAATTTATGGATTTAATATTAATGGAATGGAGTATGGCAATGTGACTTTCACATGGGTAAAGAGGATTCTTGCCGAAAGAAGCTTTCATATGGTTTCACAACTTTATGGAGTAGCAAACCTTCTATTTCCTTTTTTCGTGCAACATAGCTTGTTCATTGAGACTTTTTATTGTTTATATGTGTATTCATTCCCTGATCATCGTCTTTTACCATCCATTCTACTAAGCAAAATGTCCCACTTTATAAGTGACTTTGCCTCAGTGTTCTTTCCGACAAAAAATGGCTTCTACATCAGCATTGTAGTGATGAAAGAAGAAACTTTCTATTCTGATAGAGTTATAGGTTAGGCCATCGGGTAAGGAACAAAACTTAGAACTCCAGAAAGTTGTGCCTCTTCAAGCACCACTTTTAAGAGGGATTGGAGTTGCCACTTAAGGTAGAAATAACAAAGATTTTGTTTACCTTTCACTTCATCATCATGCAACTAACATCGAACACCTACACAACCATCAATGATGTTAAGCAGAGGAATCATATTCCTTAATGCAAAAAAATATCTCATATTCCATTAGGTTCACCCCTAGAAGGAAATGTGCTTCTTCTTGACAAGGATAGAACAACCCCTGGCGAACATTGGAATATCCTCCTCTACAAAAGGTATGAAAAGACTGCTTCTACCTTGCCAGTACAATGATAGAGTGGAAGACCGCTTATGGGCATGAATTAAGGATTTGAAGAGGATGCTCTCTAACAATGGCATGGACGCAAAGACAACACTAAAGTTGAAAGAGCCGTGAAGCCCAAGGTTGCAAATAAATTGTGCTACTGCAACCACATAGCAATATTGAGGAAGAAGGGATTTGCCACTGTGAAGGAGAATGAAAATGAAGAGAAGATAATGATAATATAAAGGTGTGAAGAATCTCTGGGTGTAATGAAGTTTAATAGGAGAGTGTTTGCAAAGAAGAGGTAGGCTAGCAGGGGACCTCAAGAACCTCTCCATCACGGATAGAGCCAAAGCAACAATGTTGATCACTTCTAGGACTATTATTGACAATCCCCCTACTCGGACACAACGTTGATCAAGTTTTTAATTTTTATTTATTATAATCTGAGGGGTCTACCTTTAACACCTCAAGGTTTAAAGCCTCAAGGCATATGCCTTAGTCAAATTAAGGCATGAGGCTTGAGACCGTTTTTGGGTGCCTCAAGAAGCATGCCCTGAACACCTTTTTAATCAATGGTTGAAATGAGGGATGCTCTACTGATAGAGAAATAAGAAGGGTCAAGCCTGGCTGATAAATATGTAAATTTGGTTGGTTTGGGTGATCTGATTTGTAACTTAACCAAATGATTTTGGTTGTAAAATTAAAAGAAAAATTAAACTGAACAAATTATTTTTTAAACCAAACTAAAATTCAGCTTGATCAAATTTGATTTGGGTTTGGATGAGCAAAAATGTAATTAACTTTAACAATAAACTTAACTATTTTAGTTTGGATAGCATATATTAAGCTTAATACAAAATAATCTTTATTAAAACTTATAATTTTGGAATGTGGAATAAATAAGTTTTACATTGACCTCTAAGTCACTTGTTTATTAGCATAACTTTTTTATTTAATACTTTTGAAAAATTAATATAATTTAATTTTTAGTCAGATTCTTCAATACAAAAAACCAAATCATTCAAATAAGATCACTCAATTTGATTTTCTATTTTATTCAAACCTGCTGAGGAGGAGGATGTAAGACCTTCAGAACTCGATAAAGATGGTATATCATAGCACAGGGATACACGTCAATTGGTTTGTATAGAACCAATCAACGATAGAATATTATTTTGCAAAAAAAGATGATAAAACCAATGCAGCTCAAAAAATAAACAAAATGTAGAAAAGATCGTAAGGTGCACTAGCAATAGTTGTGCTCAATATTAAGCATGATCAAGGGTATATGTTAGTTTGTCCCTAAGAATATTTCCATGATAAGATACAATGCACATTTAAAAGTTTATGAAGAAGAATAAAAAGGATTCGATTAAGCCATTTTTAGAGATAGGGAGGATTTTTAAATCTTTAAAGGAAATCCAAGTACATAAACTTTCTAACATTTTAACGCAAAAAGGCACTATATGAATAAAACTTAATATTACTCTAATGTATCAAAAATGTGCACCAAAGACGCAAGAAAACAAACTAGCATCATAGAAATAGAGATGGAATAGTAAGAGGAAAGTACCGTCAATCAGCACGAGATGGATATGCATAAATATCAATTCTTGACCAAAACAAATTCATTGAAATGATGTCAATCTTATATCAAACATCTTTGATCGACAAATTAACTTTCAAATATTATCCTTCATTCAACCCCTTAGACAATGCATTCAAGAGTTCAACTTTAATTGGAAATAGCAAACAAATAAAATAATAAATGATGAATAAAGTATAAAAATTAAAGAAATGTGGGTGTAAAACATGAGACCCTTTAACAACCATGATTAACTGACCCGAGCATGCACGTTATCAACCATGATTAATTGACCAAACCATAATCCTCAAAAAAACTCCATAATTTCTCTATCATATAAGATTACATGCACGTTATTAAAAGTGTTTCCCATGTATTCATATCTATAAGTGTATTCAAGAAGTTTCCTGTGTACTCACATCCACAAAGCCATAGTTGTTCTCCAGAATTCATATCCACAATCTAGAGTGAAATATACAAGATAAAGAGAGACAAGTCATTGAATCAAAGGGGGAGCTTTGAGAGATTCATGAATGTTTGGAAAAATAATAAAAAATATAGGGAAAATAACTATAATATAAGTATTAAGGGAAAAAATTGTATGACCTTTTTTCTTAAAGTAAAAAAAAGAAATATAAAACGCTTAATTTAGGGCAAGACATCCCCAACCAATGCATGCATAACAATATATAACCTTATTCCTCGATTAGAAATTATAAAGATATTTATATAGCGATGCGGGCGTTGCCCTAGCACCTGATTGTGGGTGCCAAAAGAGCTTGATGCGGGTGCTTGTTTCCGCGGAATGGGAGGCCCGCGACTCTTAGCAAATACTGTAGACGGGGCAGGATCGTGATCTCCCGCAATCCTTCACGAACCGAGGGGAGGGTGATGCCTGTAGGAGTTTCAGGAAGGGCTTCTTTGAACCCTTATCGCCTCTTTTGTGTAGAAGTTTCTTTGGAGGCTATAAATAGCTATCCTCGGTGTGTGAAGAGTCGCTTCTTGGTGTGTTTAGTTTTAGATCTCCTGTGTGGAGTCCCTTTCTCCTTTGTGGGTTGTACCCGAGGAGATGGTGGTACTCCGACTATATTTTCTCCGAGGTGATGATTATATCTTTCCTTTTACCTTCCCCAAATCTTCTCCTCTCTCTCAACTGCCAAACTCTCCCTCTGTCACCATAACATTCAGACATTCTCCCTTCATGTAGATTATTATTGCTATCACATCTACCTAACCCTGTTTAAGCTCCTCCCAACCACCCTGGTACTGCTGTCAACCACCAACAACCCTTCCCACCTTCTGTCCCTACAGTTTTGCACCTTCCCCTCGCTACCATCGCCTCCTGAGGCTGTTGTCATCCCTTCCAATCGTCTCTATCCCTCTAACCGACCTCCACCACCCATTGGGTTACGTTCATAAGTGTTTGCTTGTGTCGTTTTTATGTGTTGTGTTGTTATTTTCGTTCGAGTCATATTGTAACTCTATTTAATGAAAGTTTGTTTTTGTGTTTCTATAATTTTCTCTACTAGCTCTGGTATCATTTGGTATCAGAGCTAGCTCAACCCTAGTCTTATCTTAGGGTTCCCCAGCATCCGCCCTTGCCCAATTCACCTCCATCAATTTTCTTCTTCCAATTCCAAACTTTAGTCATTCCACCACGAACAGGTACACTGGACTCGACACGGAAAGAGATCAAGCGAGAAAATCGTCTCCTACAACTGAAAGTAGGTTAAGCAGAACTGGATGAAGAAACCCAAGAAGATGTTACCTGCATCCATGATCAAGAAAGTCAAAGGGAGAACAGGGACGAGGAAATGAATATGTTTTACAAGGAAGATCACGATGACGAGAAATATCAACCATGTTGTTCAGGTATCCAATATCAAATGAGGTTGAGAGAAGAGGCTCCTTATGGAGGTCAGCGAAACTTTGGCATCAAGATGGACCTTTCAAAATTTGAAGGAGGTATGGATCCCGACGAGTTTATCGACTGAACGAATTTTCGAATATAAAGATGTACCAGAAGACAAATGGGTCAAGCTAGCCGCTATTAAGCTGAAGAAGAGTGTTTTCCTATGGTGGGAAAATATGTAGAAGCAGAGGAAGAGGGAAGGAGGTCAAAAGATCACTAGGTGGGAGAAGATGAAGAAAATAATGCCGAAAAATTACCTTCCACCGCACTATCGCCAGGACATGTTTCTAAAACTCCACAACTTGCAGCAAATGGATCTTTCAGTTGAAGAGTTCACCGCCCAATTCGACCACTTGCAGATGAAATGCGAGCTGACAGAGCTAGAGAAACATTCGATAGTCAGATATATCGAGGGTTTGAAGCCTATCATCAGCAATGTAATACAATTGCAGTCATATTGAACGCTACGGGATAGGTCCAAACAGTAGCTCTGAAGGTGGAAGGACAACAAAAGTAGAGTCAACAACAGTCATCCTTCAGGCAGCAACCTCCAGGCAAACACCACCTACAGTTACCACAATAAACAATGGCCCCCGAGGAGAGACTAGCAAGCCTGAAAAAGAGAAAGACAACCTGAATCAGAGCGAGAAGAAGCAAGAGAAATGTAGCGTCTCCAACAGTATACTAGCCACAAAATATTTCAAGTGTCACAGTTACGACCATATAGCCTCCAGCTACCCCACGAGAAGAGTAGTCTCACTTACTGACCAGGGCGCCGTGGAAGAGATTAGTGATGATGAGAGTCGAGGAACAGAATGAGGTGTATCAGCTTCTCACAAATGAAAGAGAGACGCTCGTGATTTTCTACGGATCCTGTAGACTGAGAACACTAGGGATTCGCAGTGGTTTTGCCACAATATATCCTACGCCCGCTGCACAGTAAACAGAAAGGTATGCAGTCTCATCATCGACGGCCGAAACAATAAGAACATGGCGTCAACACAGATGGTAAAGAAATTATGACTCACAACACAGAGACATTCCCAACCATATTCACTTCGGTGGCTGAAGAAGGAGAACCAGGTCAGCATCGACCCAAGATGCTTGATAGAATTTTTTATTGGAGGCCAGCTGCTGGACCAGGTGTCGTGTGACATGGTCCCTATAGATGTTTGTCACCTTTTGTTGAAAAAACCGTGGCAATTTGGCTGAAAAACACAACACGACAGATATAAAAACATGTATTCTTTCACCAAGGACGGAAAGCACGTCACCCTTCTTCCTTCAACAGAGCCCGAGGTCAACCCTTTTCAATAGAGCAGCGTCGGTGGAACCATTTTTAGTGATAACACCAGGCGAGAAGACCGAGACACCCGCCCCAGACATAGGACAGATATGACCGGGGTTATGTCAGGTCAACACTGTGCTAGCAACACCACCACAATCCGGGAATGACCTGATTGCTATCACTACGCACTCAATTGAACCGATCATATGTTACTTTGGGAAGATTCACTAGCATAGGAGTGGTAGGGAGTGGTCGACCACCCCAAAAGGATATATCGATATGAGCATTTGCTCGCAAGCTAGGGAAGACCCTCAAATACCTCGGGCAACAGTACAATCATCAGTAGGAACCAAGGTGACTGATAATGAAACGAAAGCTTCGACCAAAGAAGTCGAAGCTCCCCCAACCCCAGAAGATTGATGCGGGCGCTGCCCTAGAGCCCCATTGCAGGCCCCGAAAGTGCCTACTGAGGGCCCCAAAAAAGCCCGATGTAGAAGCATATTTCCGCAGAACGAGAGGCCTGCGACTCTTCGCGGGTACTGTAGACGGGGCGAGATCGAGATGTACTGCGATCCTTCGCGAACTGAGGGGAGGGCGATGCCTGTAGGAGTTTCGAGAAGGGTTTTTTTGGATCCTTCTTGCTTCTTTTGTGTAGAAGTTTATTGGGAAGCTATAAATAAATGTGCCCAGTGTGTGAAGAGTCGGTTCTTTCTGTGTTTAGTTTCGGGTCTCCTGTGCAGAGTCACTTTCCCCTTTGTGGGCAATATCTGAGAAGGTGATGGTGCTCCGACTGTATTCTCACTGAGGCGGTTATTATATCTTCCCTTTTACCATCCCCAAATCTTCTCCTTCCCTCTCCCAATTGTCAAACTCTCCCTTCGTCGCCTCGACATTCAAACATTTCCCCTTCCTGCAGATTATTACTATCATCCCGCCTACCTAACCCCGTTCAAGCTCCTCCTAACCACCCACTAATGTTGTCTACCACCAACAACCCTTCCCAATTGCTGCCCTTATAGTTTTGCACCTTCCCCTCTCTACTACCTGCCTCCTGTGACTATCGTTGTCCGTCCTAATCGTCCCTATCCCTCTAGCTGACCTCCACCACCCATTTGGTTACGTTTAGGAGTGATTGATTGGGTTGTTTTTTATGTGTTGTGTTGTTATTTCCGTTTGAGTCATATTGTAACCCCATTTTAATATTAATTAAAATTATTTTTCGTGTTTCCACAATTTTCCCCACTAGTTCCAGTATCATATATCCATTAAAAATGCTCTGTCTAACAAAATATCATATAAAAAAAATCTTCAGCAGTATAGGCCAAAACACTACACGTGAAGGAGAAAAAATATTTCATTTTTTACAAACATATCACAATGCATAAATTAAATGATATAACATATGCATTTCTATGAGATTTGAACTTAACTACAAAAACATTCTCACTATGATATATAACCTCCAACAAATGTTTTCTTATTTCTATAAATAATTAAATAAATCAATAAGCCAAAAAAATAAAAAACAACTAAATAAATAGTATGTATGGACTAGAGAACACACAATATATATAGTATATGATATTTAATATTTGTTTTTTGTTCCTTGCCATGCAAATAGCATTGGAGGTTCACCAAACTATGAAAAGAGCTAATTAAAGAAGAGTTAGTTGATCCAACAGTTACAAAGTTCCTTATGCAGGATAATGTCTCAAATTCAAGTCCTCCTTACAAAATTCGAGCCCTCCATACAAAATTAGTTTAAATTTCAAGTTGGCTGAAAAAGAACTTTTAGCCACTTGGGAATTTTCAAACCTAATAGAAAATAATTTTAAGTCGGGGTGTAACAAATCAATTTTAATTCCAAGAAAGCTTGACCCAAAATACATGAACTACAAGTGAAGTCTGGCTTGAGCTAAATTTGACAGCTAAAGTTTAATGTGGCAGCACTTATAGTGGATTATCATCAAACCAACACTTTAGTCATAGTGTTATCCACATCTATTATCCCTTGTAAATTGCAATATCACAACCAAAGCTTTGAAATTTTTGGTTACTCTCAACTAAGGAAACGTACTCAATAAAACCTTAAAAAGCACAAATCTCCATATGCAATTATGCATGCAATAGGAGGGAAAACTGTATGAGATCCATGAATAAATAAAGTTCCAAACTCAAACACATGGAGACTGAAAGGAACATAACTAATCAAATTGCTAATAATTGATAAACTCCCACAAAAATTGCATTTGGAGAAATCCGACAAAAAAAGGAAAAGCACCTGTGCTGGGAAATTCCCTCCAAAGGCATTGGGCACTAAATTAAAGCCCCCCTTGGAAGAAGACCTGTAGACGCCATACATCAGCTTATGGTCAAAATCGAAAAGGAACAGCCTTGTTCCAGGCCTAATCTTCTCCACAAGCTCCAGTTTCCCCTTGGGAAGGCCAAAAACTTGATGCCTATAGCACTCAGGCTTTGTCTTTGTACTGCACATAAAGATGAAACCTGCGCTCTCCCTGAGCTCACTCCCCCTATTTTCCATGCTGGCAGGTTCCTTACCCTTCTTCCCTGCACTAGCTTCCTTGCTCTCCTTCGCTGCACTAGCTTCACCTTTGATACTATTAGCGACCGGGCCAGAGCCACGTGCAGAAGCAGGAGCAGGGGCATGGGCCAAGGCATCAGCTGATCCAGGGGCAGCCTTTGTGTCTTCCTCTATCTGGCCGTCATCATTCTTGTTCTTCTTCTCGGACACATTCACACCTCCAGATTCCTTATTCTTGGATCTTTTACGTTTCCCCATCACAGCTGCCCGAAAAGGTCCAAAATCAAAACAAAAAGGAGCTGAAATCTTATCTAAACAGATCTCGAGTTATCAAAGCAAATATCTTGCGCCCGAAAAGAGAAACCCTAGCCAAGATTTCTAAAATAAAAACAATCTAATGTCCTAATCAATATGAGAACTCTGTTGGTAAGAAAAAGCCTAACTATAATCAACGATCTAAATGGGCAATATTGTTGATGAAGATTTCTCGTACCTGTAACCTGCGGAGTGTGAATTGAATAAACAAATGGGACTTAGAGCAGTCGAAACCGACGCAGGATGCGAGCGTCGATGGCGGACGGTACGCGTACCACAAACTAAAAGATATATGAATGGCTGTGCCCGTGTAAACAAATATCTAAAAGAGCTCGTTAATTTACATGAAAATTGTACTAAGCTAGTTCTGCAACGAAGATTTAAGAGTTAGAATTGGCAGAGTGAATTTTGGTTGGAAAAAAAAAACAAAGAATTTCAAGATGTCAAATTTAAATTCTAATTTTGTTATTTTTATTGTTGAAGTTTGATTTGACATTTAGTCACACCCGAGGAATAGGCCATAAGTAAGAAAGGATTCGGATATAAAGAGAGAGGGGAGCAAATAGTAATAAATAATAATGTGTTTTGTCTTATTCTTAAAATTATATTTGTATTTATAAGGGAGATGATATAATATGATGATATTATATTTTTGTCTCTGCTTTAAAGAGAGTTGTATAAGATATTTTGATATTTTACATGTGCAAGCTTATTGTCCGGTTGTTTATCGGGTTGGCTGGTTAAGCTCAATTTAATATGTCTTAGTCATTATGAGATGTTCAGTTGATATTGTTTGATTGCCGATCATTGACCCTAAACAAGTGTTCTCTAGATGTCTTTATGGTAATTTTATATGATAAAGAACCAAATCTTTTTTGGATCGATTCTTTTGTGATAATTGGCTCGCATGTCCTTTTGCCTCATTTCTGTTTGAATAGTTCTATCTTGTACCCATCGGTCGTCTTTGATCTGTTTTGTGATCCAGTCGGCTTTGGTCGCACACTCATACAACTTCACTCAGTTGTAAAGTGAGTTTCATCATCTCCTTCACCAAATTCTTTTCTTCTGACACATTTTATGTACATAATTTTTGGGGTGTTTGACTAAACTCATGATTTAACTTGAATAGGATTTAATAAATTATGTAAATTTAGGTTGATCAAATCCAAAAAGGTTAAATGCAGGAAAAAAAAAATGTTTACTTCAATTAGGGTAAAATTTAACTAAATTTCTTTTGAAGTGTTTGGCGACAAGACAAGGGACAACTCACATATTTCACTTAAATTCATTAAATCCAACTAATAATTGGATTTAATAAATCCTGAATTTACTTCAAAAAAAGATAAAATTTTGGATTTAGAAAACCACGGGATTTAACTTTGATTTTGTTGCATTTGGTAGATTTACATCAATATTTAATGTAAATTCGTGTTTAAATCATGTACCAAACAACCCGTTAGTTCTCCCATTATCTTACTTCATGAAAGTGATGTTAAGATAAAAATAAGAGAATTTAATAAAAAAAAAGATCATTTATTATTAAACATTCGTTCAAAATTTGAACTCAATTAATTTCTAGGCCTTTGATTCTTTTAAATATGGAGTTATGAGACTCTTTGCATTCCATATTTGGTATGCAACCCTTCTTGTTTCAATTGATTGGCTCCTAGGCATTGTGACGTAGAATGTGTCGAATCCCCAAGGCGATATCCTATGCAAAGATCCATTTTGCATAGCCTTCAGGGGACTGAATGGCATGATAGCCCAGAAGGAAAACAAAAAGTAAGTGGTCGTACTCGCAGATTTGGTCATGTTGTCGTCTTATTAGTTTCTCGACACTCAACAAAGAAACATTCGAGCGACATACCCAACCATCGATCCGTCGGCTTAACCTTCCTATTGTTGCACGTGACCGCCAACCGAAAGGGTCACGCAAGAAGTTGTTGATGCTCTGTCGTTGCCCGAAACACAAGAAGTTGTTGATGTTTTATTGTTGCCCGATGAGAGTACAGTGTCATCTGCATCATTTAAGTGGAATCAACTCATTGGTATGCAAAGCCTCAATCTTACTGATTAGATTTTGATTCTTATGAAGTAGCTTCAATTTTTGTTGTCTCTTGGTGCAGTTGAATCGACTTTTATAGTTTCATGTGACTTGCCCACGATGAACGTGGATGAGAACCCTATTGCAGCCCAAGCGGCAGTTTCCTAGGCGCAAGCCATGGGCGGCCAACTCTTGAGTGTCTACGGCGGGCTTGACCTCTCAGAAAATCCTCTTGAGACCAACGTGGAATAGTGATGGATATCGAATGTATCCCTGATTGCTGGCCCGCTACTTGGACGGGAATGAGGACTCTTTCGCTTAGTTGGGTTGGATCCAGTGAGGCAAGGCGATGTGCGAGCTGCTTGCTTGTGCGGAGAAAGTGGAGAGGACCGAAGGGGAGATGCCCAATCATCTCTTACAACTAACTTTGTTGAAGAGGCAACCGAGTCCTTTGTAAAATATTTCCACCGAGACTAGTTTCCAAGTGTTGCTTGTAATCTGTAAAATTAATCTTTCCCATCTCAATTCTTGTATTGATGTGATATTTATGTCAACGTGTTTCTTTAGTCTCTCTCTCTCTCTCTCTCTCTCTCTCTCTCTCTCTCTCTCTCTCTCCCTCTCTCTCTCTCTCTCTCTTGGTTCTCATTCTCTCCCCT